>NC_058145.1:181903-265227 GCF_011075055.1 Mangifera indica | reverse complement strand
CTATAACAAATTTTTAGGGTTTATCAGCTTTTTTTTTTTTTGTTTTTCTCAAAATAAAATAAAACTGATATCACAGGCAGCACAACAAAAAACACACTGAAGAAGATGACTTTGCTTCATTGCATAATTCACCAGAGCAGTAGTTTCATCATTGCGATTGCAAAATGCCATTCTCGTTCAAGTATTCGACAAATTCATCAATAAGATACGGCCAGGCACCTTCCGCATCATAATTTGATAGTGCAGGATCCACTGTCTGAATAACAAGAAGAAATTATGATTGATATCAATCATATCGCAGGCTAAAGGTAAATGATATCAGCATTAGCAAGACTGATGCACATGAATCGGTCTATGATTAGAAAATGATATCTGGAAAGAACAAAACAAACTTTTCTGAGACAGTTATATTATATACACAAAATTAAAGCCAAGGCTCTGTGGTCCTCCGGAAAAGGAAAGGGAAAAAGAAAAGGTTAAGATACTCATATTCTTTAATCTAACCTATTTGAAATGTACAGAAAAAAGAAGAAGGGTCTTCCTTTTATTTATTTATTTTTTCAACTTGCTCTAAGAGTGTTCAAGGAGGCACGAAATTCAAACTTCATCTTACCCTTGTGAATTCCAATAGTTGAGTCCATGTGTCCGGGAGATTGCTTTATTATGCTTAGCCTGATCAGTTGCATGAAAACGGAAACATACATCAAACAGAATTACTAACAGATGCAACCGCAACAGATAGCAGAAGCAAAATTACAGCAATAATTCAACATGAGGATCTTCATTAATATTTATAAGTATATAGTACTATAAACAAAGCCATACAAGATGATAAGCTATGAATAGTTGCACAAATCACATCAATACAACCTACCTGTAAGAACTGGCACCAGTGATCAACCAATAGCCACTTCTTCTCAGCAAACAGTAATTGCCACATGCCAATTGCAGTATCCAATGCCAAAGACTTCTGACCCTGAAATTGAAAATAGAAAAAAATTTGTTTATGAACTTAGAAAACATAAATTGGAGCAGAAGGAATATATATAGCATAACTGTAATAGCATTACAGTTGATTTATAATTGTCTAGAAATCTTAACATAACTGTTCCTAAAGCTGAGTTGATTACACAATTAACTTGAGCATATAGAGTAACTTAGAAAAATTCAAGCATATTGAACATTTGCACCTCCAACCAGAATCAAAATGAAAGCAGAAAAACAGCTTTCCTCATATAATGGCATCTTTAATAAGACTCGAATTTCTCAGTGAAACCAAAATATGAGCTAAATGAGAACCACATTCACCAGAGTACATCACCAAAAGAATATAATAAATTCTTTAAGTTTTTGGACATGTTCAAATATAGACAGTTGGAGAGGCTTAGGTTGTCACTGTTATAAAAAATTGAAGCAAACCAGTCAATGAAAACATTACAGGTGATCCTAGCTTTTTTAAAGTTTTTGTCAAGGGATCATGAGCTATAAAATTCAGGACTCTGAACCTTACATCATGTGCTACATGAAATACTAGCTTTCAGTGCCAGATTGAACTAACCTTAAAAATTTAATAGATGAGCATTTAAAAGGCCATTAATCAGAATATTGACAAATTCAAGTCCTGATGAAAGGCTCAAATACCTTTTCTTTTGCCCAGCTGAATGCGAAGTTGTATATCTCACGGAATTTTTCTGCACAATCATAAGAGAAGAGAATATTACTTCAACAATAAGAATATGAAAGTACTATCCATACACAGCCAAAAGGAAAATTTAAAGGATCTGTTTAGCCAGATATCAAATTTTTCTACAAATATCCAAATCTAGAATCAATTGCCACAAAAAGTGATACTTTAGAATTATCATCAATATTTACATAAATACAAATAATATGCACAAGATTACATACGTTCATCTTTGAGTTCAGAACGCATATACGGAATCCTTTCACGGAACTTATCCAGAGAATCTATCCTGCCACCAAAACATAAAGCCTTCAATAATGTTGCAACATGAAGCTTTCAATCTTACAATCTGTTAACAACCAGAAAGAATACAAAAGATTACCCCAGTGCTTCTAATCCACCAATGAATTCCTGCTTGGAGAATTCACACATTGTTGCAGCCTTCATGTGCCATGAAACAACTAACTGAAACAACAATAATAACTAAAGTAAACAACAATAGTCAGCAAAGTGATAAACATATCTACATAAATTTCATCAGGCTGACAGCATAGAAACCAAAATTCTGAGGAATATAAACAGAACTAGATTATTGTAATGATCACTTTTAAAGGTTAACTGTACTACCACTAATTTTTTTCATTTATTCAGTCCAAATTCAGCTCAGTAAACTGATACTTCTCAACACTTTTTTGTTTCTTTATCAATGTAAATTAAACTTCTGGTAACCTAGGCTTTTTCCTCACACAACAACCTCTGAAATTTTTCAGCCACCAAAAAATTCATAGATATATCAATTTCCACAGTAAGCCTACGGGTAACAAAGGTAGCATTAAGCTTTAAATCAAACATTCAATTGTAATTCATAGAGGTCGCATCTCAATGGCATAATTTCTGTTAAATCAGATCTGGAAGTATCAATAAATTTCTCCCAAAAAATTCAAATAGAAAAACAAAAGACTATGCAAGTCTGGTACAAAAAAATTATATAATGAACTTATATACATACCATAACTATATCTTGAGGATCCACCTGTAAGAAAACAACGGCTTATAGGTCAGGTGTCTTGTCAAAAAGAATTCATTATAGTTACCATTCATACAGGGTACCGAGATCAGAATTATAATACTCAAAACTACAACAATCAAATAAAAGATTCACTAGGAAACAAAACAGATACCTGAATGTCATCGCAGAGAAGTGTTATACCATCGACCATAATCATATCAGCATATGGATCTGCAGAGGCATTTCAGAATCAGAATTTTGAATCTCCAATGGTTCACAAGTCTTTCAATATTTCAAACAAGAACCAAAATAAATCATATTCACCGAACAAGACCCAATTTAAGGTTAGTCTAGCACACATAGAAGTATCAGAATAAAATCATAAATATAAATACATTCTAATTATTAATAAACAAGATATCTGAGATCATCAACAACACTAAGAAGCGAAGAAAACTCATGAACCTCTTCAGAAGAAATTGAGATATCATGTCATAGAAGATTCTTAATCTCACCACTTCTAAATCAACAACATCAAGATTCAAATCAATCTGGAAAATCTTTTCAACCCCGAACAAAAGATTCACAAATGGCAATCTTGTTGAGACCTTGACTTTCCTAAATTCAAATGAATTCATATTCAATAGCATGCCTGTGTATTTCAAGGAACTCAATCAAGGTCCAAAATAGATGCAACTAAGTGAGTCCAAAATAGATGAAAAATAGCCACTTAGAAGGTTAAACGTGCCTTTATATCTGTCATAAAGTTCCTCCAAATGTCTGGTGTCAGTTACTGTTTTAACATGAGGATGGCTGTAGAATACATCAAATGCTCCTTCAAGGTTCCAATCACTGGCTTTCAAAGACTGGTATGCAACTTTTTCACTGCACAACCAAAAAGGAAAAAATTACATAAAAAGTGCAAAATGTTAAATGAAAACAAACAAGGCCATCCTACATGATAAATGCACCCAAAGAACTATTATATTCTTTCTCTGCTATCATTTAGACATGATGTGCTAGAATTCAATGATAATTTTTTGTGTGAACCCAAAATTTTGCTTGCTTTGGAGGAGGGCTTAATCTCCAAATCTCTCTCCCTCACCCTTTCTTAAGGTACAAAACCTCCTTCACTCTCCCAGAGGTGACATTTTGGGCAGAATTTTTTTTTAAAAGATGACAACATGAGTGAGTTGGCAGTTTCTAGGCGGCACATAAATGAAAATTGGCATCCATGCAACATATTTAGAAGTACCCTGCTTCTAATTAATTTACATTATCAAATCAGAGTTCACATACTAGAACAGATGGTTGTCAAAGTTAAAACTGACAACATAGTCAATTCTACACCAAAGGTTCTAACAAATCTACAACTCATTTTCAAGCTAAAAAACTTAAAATGAGCAGAAAAATGCTCATAGTTTTCAACAACATAGTAATCATGTAGCAAAACGGATCCCTCGTCCATAATCATTGAATTATCATCCAACATTTAATTAAAGAAAAGCAGTAATATCACATCACAAAATTATCTGAAACGAAATTACCTTGCTCCTGTTATTGTCACAAACTGCTGGAGCTTGTCACGGTTGCTTCTACTTAACTTGTGCTGCAAATAAACCCATATTAAAATACAAAACAAATACAAATACATAAATACAACTTGCATTACATCAAAATCCCATCAACCCCAGAACAAAAATTATATCAAAACCAAGATAAAAACAATAACAGAATGAAAATTTAGTAATAAAGAAACAAAATTTAACCCTAAAAGCAGTAATAAAATAAACCCAGTTTTTGAATATAAGCAAAAAAAGAAAAAATCTCCAATTCAAGCGAATGTAAAATAAGACTAACTATGCTCAGCAGTTTCAAAAGCAACCCTTCTGCATATAAATCCATATTAACATACAAATACAAACACATAAAGACAATTCAAATTACATCAAAATCCCATCAACCCGAGAACAAAATTAATATCAAAACCAAAGATAAAACCAATATCAGAACAAAAAATTAGCAATAAAGAAACAAAATTTAACCCTTAAGCTGAAAATGAAATAAACCTAGTTGTTGAATTCAAGTAAAAAAAAAAAAAAGTTATCTCCTATTCAAGCGAATGTAAAAGAAGACTAACCATGTTCAGTAGTTTCAAAAGCGACACTTTTGCCTTTGGAACTAACTTAGTGGTCACAGAGTCAATGGCTGAATTGAGTGACCGACTGACTGACTGAGCGAGTGAGAGAGAGAGAGAGACAGAAACTCTAGGGCTTGGCTTGGCCACCACCTCCGTGGGCTCTCTGTATCCGGCTCTCCCTCTTTTACACCTTCGTTCTATCTTTCTCCCCTATTGTTTTTGGCGTTTCTTCCGTTTTCGATTTATCTGTTTTTGTAATCATTTTCTGGAGGAGATTTCTTAATCTATCATTAAATATAGAATTCAATGCCCCCTGAATTTGAGAGAAACCAATAACTTTTTTTAAATTAAGATTTATTTAATTTTTTATATAATATGGTAGGAAGTAGGAACCGCTAGATTATTATTATTATTATTGGATAAAAATATTTAAGATCATAAAAATATACATTTTATCATTTTTTTATTAAAGGGACAAAAGGTTTTTTTTTTATACTAAAGGAGTGCAAACTTTTAACTTTTTTAATTAAGAAAGTTAATATTTTATTATTTTCAATCTGAGATATCAAATTTATCCTCTTATTTACTAAACAAAACAAAGTTAATCATTTTAATTATATTTGTTCAGTATTTTTAATAGAAAATATTGAAGTTTAGTCTATTATATATAAAAATATACAAGTTCAATTTTTCAATAAGAAAATAAACCAATATCTTATTAGTTTGGATATAGACTTTAAAAATTTTTAGTAAAGTTATCTATTCTAAGATGTGATAGGGTATAGTATGAAAAATAAGACAAAAACTGTTGATTTTTCTCTTACCCTTGGAGGTGTGTGTGATATAACTCATAAAAATGATTAAAATTAACAGTTTTTTTTTTATAGAAAAACGTAAATTTTAATTGGTTTTGAGTATTTGTTTTTGAGATATTTAGTAAAGTTATCTATCTTGACTTATGAAAAGGTAAATGGTATAAAAATCGAGAAAAACAACCAGTCATATATCATAGCCTATAAAAATAGTTAAAATAGGGGGTTTTGGAAGAGAACGAATTTAGATTGAGTTTGGTCACATGTTTTGGAGATGATTAGTGAAGTCATCTACCTTGACTCTTGAAGGAATGAATAGTGCAAGAAATGTTATTGGTTCCTCACCCTCAGGAGTCGTGTGTTAGAGCCCAAAAATATGACCAAAATTAGGTTTTTCAAAAAAATGGATTTCAACTGATTTTGAGCATAAGTTTCAAAGATGTTTAGTGAGATCATCTACTTTGACTTATGAGAAGATGAATGGTATGAAAAATAAGGAAAAACTATAGGTCTTTCCCACAATAATGATGGGATAAGATCAGGGGCTATAACCCATAATAATGGCAATGACTACGAGTTTTTGAAAAAGCATGAATTTTAGCCTTTTTGGGCAAATGCTATAGGAATGTTCAATGAGGTAATCTACCTTGACTCGTGAAAGGGTGGATGGTGTGAAAAAACGAGACAAAAACTATTGTTCGTTCCCCTACCTTAGGTGCAAATTGTAAGGATGCTCAATGTGGACATCTACCTCAATACACAAAGGAGGTGGATGGTGTGAAAAATGGAGCAAAAACAGGTGGCTATTCCTTCACAATTGGAGGTTATGTGTTATCACCTATAAAAATTGCCAAAACTGTAAGTTTTTGAAAAACATAGATTTTGGTTAGTTTTGCGGATAAGTTTCAGGGATGTTTAGTATGTCATCTAACTTGATTTGTAAAGGGTAAATGGTGCAAAAAATGAAGCAAAAATTATCAATCATTCCCTCACCCTTTGAAGGTCATATGTTATAATTCACAAAAAATAGTTAAAATTGGAATTCTTTAGATAAAAATATAGATTTTGGTTAGTTTTTAACATAGGTTTCAAAGATGCTCAATGAGATCATTTACATTGACACATAAGAGACTAAATGGTGCAAAAAACAGGGCAAAAACTAATTATTGTTCCCTCCTCAAGTAGATATATGCTATAGCCCCACAAAAGTGGTTAAACTTTGGGTTTCTGGAAATAGATGGATTTCAACCACTTTTAGGCATAGGTTCGAGGATGCTTAGTGAGGTCATCTTCTTTTAACTCATAAGGAGCCCTTACCTTTAAGGGTCACATGTTATAACTTACAAAAAAGGGTCAAAATTGAAGTTTTTTTTTTTAGAAAAAGCATGGATTTTGGCTACAAGTTTTGGCGATATGCTTAGTGAAGTCATCTATCTTGACTTGAGAGGGGTGCATTTTGTGAAAAAAAAAACAAAAATCTTCAATTGTTCCCCCACTCTTAGGGGCAGTTTACTATAGCCCACAAAAATAGTTAACACTAAGTGTTTTGGAAAAAATATGGATTTTGGCCCATCTTAGACACATGTTTCAAGGATGTTCAATGAGATCATTTATCTTGACTCATGAAAGAGGTGGATAGTATGAAAACAGTGTAAAAACAACTCGTCATTCCCTACTCTCAAGGGTTGTGTGTTATAACCTCCAAATATGGCAAAAACTTGAGGTTTAGGGAAAAGTATGGATTTTGACCAATTTTAGGTGTAAGTTTTAAAGATGTTTAATGAGTTTATCTATTTTGTCTCGTAAAAGGGTGAATGGTGCAAAATAAGAGGCAAAAACCACCAATCGTTTCCCTCGAGCTCATGTGCTATATCCTACAAAAATGGCCAAAGAGATTTTTTTTTTTCTAAAGCATGGATTATGATAGGTTTTGGGCATAGGTTTTAGGGGTTTTTAGTGAAGATATCTACCTTTAACTCGTTAGATGCGTGGATGGGGCATAAAACACCCCAAAAACCATTGGGTGTCACTCTACCCTTAGGGCTCATATGTTATAACCCATAAAATGGTCAAAATTGAGGGTATTTAGAAACCGTGGATTTTGAAAGGTTTTGGGCATAATTTTCGATGATTTCCAATGTAGTCATCTACCTTGATTAGTGAGAGGGTGCAAGAGTTAAAAAAGGCTTAAAAAGTTTTCAAAATTAGTAGTTTTTTATAAATTGATTGACTTTAACAAGTTTTATGCACATGTTTTAATGTCTCTTAGTGAGATCATCCATCTTGACTTGTGAGAAGATGGATGGTGTGAAAAAAGTTTTAAAAAATATTGAGCGATCCCCCATTGTTAAAGTCTGTATGTTATAGCCTATGTAAGTGGCAAAAACCAAAAGTTTTTCCAAAAACATGGATTTCGACATATTTTGAGCATATGTTTCAAGAATTATTAGTGAAATTATTTACTTTAACTTATGAGATGGATGTATGATACAAAAAAACCTAAAAATTGTTAGACATTCCCCTATTTTTTAGGCTTGTTGATATAGTTTAAAAAAATGGTCAAAACTAGACATTTAAAAAAAAAAAAAAAGTGAATTTTCTCATGTTTTTAGTACAAACACCAATGAAGTATCTATCTCAAACCAAACTCAAATTTAAATTTATTCAATTCAAATTTGATTTGCTCCAGTTTTGCATCCACCATGGAACATGTCAGACCATCCATTTTCATTCCAAAAATTCTGATGGGCTTGGGCTTAGGAGTTATAAAAGGGCATATAAGTAAATTCACAACGGAACCAGGGTTTCGAAAGCACCCTAACTCACCCCCTATATAAACACAAACCCTAATTTTTCTTTTCATTGTCAAAAGTAATCTTCTTCCTGCCACCCTACCATTGGAAATACATTCTCTCTGATTTATCAGGCCTCTCTTCGACTTCGTCTTTGTGTTTAGGCGGTGATGATTTTATTTTATACCATCAAACTTTGAGAGCTTTCAGAGAAAAGCTTGTTGATGTAAACCCATTACTATTATCTGAGCCTTTTGGTGTTTGTAGTTGAAAAAATTATTTTTTTTATTTTGGATCATGAAGGCAATAAATTAGAGTCTCTGATGCGCTTCTGTCAATAGCGTTTTCAGCGCTGTACGTTGCCGAGAAGGATTTGGGAATTGAGATTCTGGCACATTGTTTTCAACATTAAGCTTTGTGCATTCAGATTTTCCCATATTTTTCAAACCTGTCTAATATTATTTCGATGTTTACACTCTGTTCTGAAACTCCTTTTGGGTTTATTCTGTGTTGAAAAGTTGTAATTTTTACAAAGATTTTAATTTTTAGTGTTGCTTTTTTCATTCTTACTTGTGCATTACTAAAATGGTGTCTCGGTATCTGAATAGCAATCAAAATTATGAGAAAAATAAGTTTAAAATCTTCGCCGGAGATGACTTAACTGTTGGAGATATCAGACTTTTCTGACAGACCCTCTTGTTGTATTGGACTCTAAAATATGGAAACTTTGAATAGCCAAAATCAATGTTCAGATCAGAGGAAGATAACGCTTTGAAGGAGGAATATGCTTGTAAGTTATGGAATTTACATATGGCCCTAGATAGAAGAATATGCTGTCTGGACGGCACCTCATGTGACTTTGACAAATGTGTATTTGTGGTGTCTAATGATGAATGATGGATAGAATACCATAATCAATCATATTCGTATAAACAATGGAAATCAATGGATTTTCAAAATTTAAAAATATTCCAATTTCTTTCTCTTTGTTGATGGACTACTGTTAATGCTGTCCTATTAGTTTGAAACTAGAAGATAGGAGGAAAATGTGAATTCAATTTGGGGGGAAATTTGGTATTAAATGAAGTAAATATCTATCAATTTATGAAAAAGAATAGGTAGGAAGTTTTCCATTACCATTCAAAGTTGGCCTCAACGGGTCTCAGTTCCAATCCAGATTTGGCTTACATAAGGTCCATTCCAATACCTGTTTTGATTTTAGTTCTACTTTTGGTTCCTATCAAGTAGTCTCAACCGTTAAGGTTTTGATTCCACCATTTCATACTATGTGGAACCAATCTACATTTACACCAAAATATCGAGTCCAAACTTTAAAACATGGGAAGTTGGTCCATTGTTAAGCACGATAAATTGACATGGCTACCACTCAATGAAGTAACCAGACACCCCCTTGGAGTGCCATATTCAAAACCACTCAATATCAAAATCCCGAAACACTGTCAAATAAACAACGCAAAAACACTTGTGTATGGAGAACCAGAAATAGTAGTCAGCCCACCTCACCAACTCCTCATGAATATCTAAAAACTAATAAAAAGGACATGGCTTTTCTTCTACCGAATTTCTCTCCTCATCTTCTTCATCAAACCAAAGCATCCAAAGAAAAGCCCGTTCTCCAAACAACAAGACATAACTTTTTTCCTCTAGCTCTCTCTGTAACCAGTCTACAGACTCCAACGCTTCAGGATGCGCAGGTTAAGACCCCACCACGAGAGCAGGATAACCACCACCACCATGAAAAAAATGACTTTTATGTCAACTTAGGCCTTGCTGTAAGGACATTGCGTGAGGATATGCCGTTGTTGTTCACCAGAGACCTCAATTATGACATTTACAGGTGATTTCCTCTTCTGGGTATCTTATATTATCTTGGATTTTTCTGTTTGTTGCTCAGCAAATTAGAGATGATTTTCATATCTGGGTATATCTAATTTTTGTGCAGTGGCTTTGTTTCCGTAGAAAGTTTAAGACTTTATGGCATTTACAAGCATATTGTTATTATTGAATTTCTGTTTGTGTCCCGGTAAATTTTAGGATTCTATGGTCTCTGATATCGTGGAAAATTTTGATATTAATCTAGAGTTGCTTTAGTTTTTTTTATGAATTGTAATATTTTACAGGGATGATATAACATTTGTGGATCCATTGAATACATTTACTGGCATTGAGAGATACAAATTGATATTTTGGGCACTGAGATTTCATGGTAAAATTCTGTTTCGTGATATCTCGCTTGATGTATTAAGGATTTGGCAACCTTCAGAGAATGTGATAGTCATAAGGTGGAACTTGAGGGCTGTTCCTAGAGTTCCGTGGGAGGCCGAAGGCCAGTTTCAGGGTAATTCAAGGTATAAATTGGATCGAACTGGCAAAATTTATGAACACAAAGTTGATAACCTAGCATTCAATTTCCCACAACCTCTCAAACCGGCAGCATCAGTGTTGGATTTGGTTTCTGCTTGCCCAGCTAGTCCTAATCCAACGTTTTTATGGAGTCCCATGGACATGTACTCATCTTCATGGGAGGAGTTATACCGGTCAGTGATGGAGACATTAGATCAAGAAATCTACTTGAATGTACAAGATGGTTTGGTTACTTGTTCATAGTCACTAGCTCTAGTTGAGACATAATCTGTACAAACCATATCTATATGTATGTATGTATGTATATGTATATGTCTATATGTTAGTGTATCACTTACATGAGTAGTGAACAAAGATTTTGTTGAAGGATCAGGATATTTGATACTGATTTCTTCTTGTGTTGTTTAGAGGCAGACAAGCCCCTGTAGAACTTGTTACATAAGCAATCAAGCTACTTTGCCTACTGAGAAAAAGTGGTTGATTTCTCTTTTAAGATTTGTTGTGCACCAGTTACAGTTGATTTTGTGAATATCTGCGTGTATTTCTTGCTTTAAGCAGAGGCCGTTTACAAATAGTGCATAAGTAACTATTTTGTTTTATGTTTCTTTATTTGCATGTATAGCATAAATTAGAACAAGTCTCTTGTTGATGTTACAAATCAATCAAATATATTTTCTTCTATTGTGATCACTCTGTAGATAAACCATATAAAGAGTTAGATATTGGGTTCAATTTGATCAGGGTTGAGCCTAACCTAACTTGAGATTAGCTTGATATCCACTAATTGAGACTCAAACTCATATAATTTTGGATTTGATCAAAACCAGTTTAACCTTATATGTTCAAATCAGTTCAAACTTGGTTCGATCATAAAATAAGTCTAATTCTTGAACTTAAACTCATCTCGTTTGATCCAAATTGAAAAAAAAAAAAACTAATACAGCTCGAATTATATCCAACACAAGTTAGATTTAAAAATACTCATATAAACTATAATTGAGTTATCCAAAAAAAGTCATTAGCTCCCTTACATTCATGAATATGTTTGTTAGAAACAGGCACCATAAGCCATGGTGCCTGATTACGATGTAAGTACACACTGGCGCAAACAAGAAGAAAACTACATCAAGAACAACACCAGTAAGCAAACAACTAGGAAAATGTCATCACTCAGTATGATTAAAAGCAAATTGAGTTGTGACCAATGATGGTATAACCTAGCACAAAGCCTTTCCTGCAGGTTTAAAAAAAAAAATGGTTCTCCAGATGGCCAGAAGTAAGCAGAATTACTATCGAAATTTTCAGTGAGCAGAAACTTACCTGGCACAAATTAATTTCCTTCAGTACTGTAACAATATTTACAGAGGTAAAAAACATGTCCAATCAAGAGAAATCAAAGAGGAAGTCTATCTAAGGGTTTAATTGCAGCAACACAACTGAGAGCAGGCCTCATATACTTCTCATAAGTGACCTTCAGGTGCCCTTTTTTAGCATCTTTGTGGAATTTCAAAATCATCTCTGCACAATCCCTGAAATGAGCAAAGAATACTAAATATAATCACAGAATGCTATTAAGTAACAATTGTTAAAGAAAGGAATTTCAAAGGGTGTGCCTGATTTGGGGCGTGTCATATCGTGCATGCTTGACAAGTAAGGAGGTCCAGACCGGATTCATTTGCAGCGTACATCTAGCAACATAGATAGTGGATGCACATAACAATGACGACTTGAACCTCAAGGCTTCATATTCTACCAAGGTCAACTCAATGAGGTAGAAAGCCAGATGTTCGAGCTAGCAACAATGCAAGCAAAGGGACAATAGCAAACCAATAACCACGAGTTCCTTAGTTACAAAGCATATTAAACAAATAGATACTGATAGAATGACTTTTACAAAAGCTATAAATACCTTAGTGTCAGACTGAGCAGCCTTGAGAAATCTTAAGATGAAGACATATGGAGTAGGCAAATTTAGACGGAACTTCAATGTCTTTAGCATAAGCTTTTCCTGGAATGACAAAGCCAATGTAAATATGGACCAAGCCAGACCAACTATGGAAAGCAACATAATTCTTAAGTCACTGCATCTAAACTGAACAGGATATAAAACAACTACAGTGTGACAATACATACCAGCCCAAGCATCTGGCCTCTTGTGTAAGCTTCAGCTGAGATGCTAATTAAGTCTTTGATCTGCAATGGTACAAGCAGAAAGTCTGGATGAGCAAGTTTAGAGACAGCTGACTAAAACGAAAGAGGAAAAAAATTAATATACAAGGTACCATGTGAAATCTTGCACACTTACCCTAGGATGCCAGAAGTCCTCGTATTTTGATGCCAGCAAAAGTGCAGTAAGACCAACCAGTTGCATTTCATTCTTCTTAATTTTTGCTTGAGAAAGATACCGGTCTAACAATGTGACCATGAGATAAAGTGTTTCTGGCATTAATTCAAATTTGAAGTGTACCTATTATACAAGAGTGGCAACAAACTTGGTGAATGAGCACTGTAGTAGCCTGATGCCAATACTAGGAAAAGAAAAAAGAAAGAGATATTGATGTGACAGAATGCATTTAGAGAGATGGATATGTACTTCAATTAGCCAGTTGATTAAAATGCCCCGCATCTGAGGTGTAATATCTGTTTGGATTGACATATAATTTTCTGGAGGTGGATTCTGTGCCTGCATGAGAGCCAGTTAGCTACTCTGTACTCATCAAGCTGCATATAATATGCATTACAACTGGAAGGAGAGACTGAAATAATGAATATCATAATTTGACAAACATCTCAAGTTTATAGAATTGCTGAAGCTGACACTTTAAACCATGGATAGGGTGAGAAAAACCATCCCAATACAAAACACAATGACCAGAAAAAAGAACTAGCCTCTCTGTGCCATCTCATTTCAACACATGTGACCAATTATTAGTATGTAAAATTTACACAATAATCCTACCTAATGCAAAGTATGCCGATCTTTCTCAATTGAAGTCCTAGAACGATACGTAGAAGAGATATTGACCGAAAGAAGGTGCTTCCCTTTTGGAATGATTAGACAGTACACGGACACTACAGGAAATCTTGATGCAAATTGTGCCAACAAACATTGAGTTGGCAATAGGAGTACATAGGCCTATGCCAATCAAAGATGTTTGTTGCAGTAGAACAACCAACTATGATCCCAAATGAACCCCTATAATGGCTAAGGTTCCATACTTCTAATCAGCTTTTTACTTAAGTTATTGGTTAGAACTAGGGCTGGATTCGAGCCAAACCGAGCCAAGCTCAAGCTCAGCTCAGTTTACATATAGTTGAGCTCGAGCTCGTGAAAGTCAAGCTCGAATTCAACTCGGTTCATTTTTCGTTATTAAAACGACCTCGTTTTAATACATATTAGTCAAAACGATGTCGTTTTATATCAAAATTTTTAATTGAAAAATTTGATGAGTAGCTCAAACTTTAGCTCCACCGAGCTCATATAAAGTTGGCTTGTTTCGAGCTCGTTAGAGCCAAGCTCGAGCTTGAACGGGTTCGGTTCGAGTCTAACCCTAGTCAGAACCAATATCTAGCTACAAATTTCTGTCATTATCATTTCACTTGTGGGAAATCTAAGCATCTTATTGGCAATTCAACAAGGTCAATTTCTCACCCAGCAACCACATTAACTGTATTTTAACCAAGACCAAATATTCATGGAAACAACATTTTATCACATGAAACTAAAAGATAGTTATGCTCACCGAAGAGATTTTTGTAAAAACTCATGATACCCATTGGGGAGCCAAATATTTTTGGTTTATTTCGTACTTTTGAAGAATAAGAACCAGAATACTTTGCAAATATTGAATGAAAAGACATTTCAAAGTAGTATGACAACACAATTGGGAAAGAAAAAAATTAAGGCAATGGGGAGAAAAGTGAATAATCACCTCTATAACCCAATAATATTGGTAGATTTCATCAACATATTCAGCAACTTCCAGTTGATTGCAGTCATCATAAATTCTTGGTAGCTTTTCTTGCTCCTTGATGTCACCTTGGTCCTCTATAAACTGCAAAATGATGCCAATTTACTCAAGTAGACAAGATAGGAATGACAGCATTACTATAACAAAACAGACACCAACCTTTGATCTTGCCATCAATAAAGATGTGTAAGATCTCCTCCGATCAGATTTTTTCTTGGCAATGAAATCTGATGAATCTGAGCTTGGATTGGTATTGCCAGCAATTAAAGGCTTTCCTTGAGTTGTTTCACGTGAAACTACTGATGCAAAATTCTCTGATAGAGAAGATCTCACGTCTTCCTCTTTTTTCTTAGATGCAGCAACAGTTTTCAACTTATTCAGGTTTGACAAATGCTTGGATTTTGAAGTCCCTTTAGCATTGGAACCAATGAATGTCATCTTCACAATTGGCTGGACAAAAGAGACAAGAAGCTCAAATAACTTTACCATAAAACTATAAGAGACTACGTTTAAGATGTTGATTTCACCAACAAATGGCTGTTATTTAAACTATATTGGGATGCTTTTGTCATAAAGTGCTTTCTACGATAAAGTACATAGTAGCTAACTTCAAGATGATTTTTTCATCATGTTTCTTGTTTAAAGACATGCTTTTGTCACAAAGAAGCAAGTGTTGTAAAAGACATGCTCCCAATCAGAAAAGACATATTGTTAAAATTCAGGTGAGCTGTGCTCACTTTGAGAAGAAATATTGTGAGAGGCAAAGATAGAGTTT
Source organism: Mangifera indica (assembly GCF_011075055.1). Lineage (NCBI taxonomy): Eukaryota > Viridiplantae > Streptophyta > Magnoliopsida > Sapindales > Anacardiaceae > Mangifera > Mangifera indica. Next base: position 249,659 of record NC_058145.1, on the reverse strand, counting down.
ACAACAACCTTTGAAGTACTTGTATCTTCCTGGATCACCCTCTTTAGCACTGGTAAAGACTTCCTTCAATAGAAAAAAGTAATAAATCTGAATCAATAGCAGATAGATAATTTAATTTTAACACATCAAAGAAAATTTTGATGATCCACGACCTTGTTGGTATAGGAGGATTCCTGAAAGTCCTGACATATAGAAGAAATTATCAATAAAATTTTCTAGAGAACCAGAACCAAAACAAAACTGGAAGAGAACACAAGCTTAATTAATAGCACAGACCTGCTGGGAATGGCTACAGATACACGCCCTCTACCTTTGGCCTTGGTCCGCTGATCATCTGAAGAAGATGCTTTATCTTTGCTACCTACAGATCTCTAAGACAAATTAATTCCAAAAATATAAAGCTTAGCTGGAAAAAAAAAAATTTAAGTAAGATTTCTGTGTGATGAAAAGTAACCTTTCTTTGAATGTTGCACTGCAACAGCACCTTGACTTGCACTTTTTCTTTCTTTTCCCTAAGCACATAAAAAGAAAATAGGATGCTTAATTACAAGGTAAAAAAAGGAACTAAAGAGCAGAGTCCTCCCATGGGTGGCTTAGAGATCACTTGCCTCCACTGGAATTATATGAAAATGTTACATTCCACCATTATAAACCATCAGCTTTATATGATTTTACACCACTTAACTCCTATACCAGATATAAACTGCAAGGCAATCATAATCTTTAACTCAGTGTTTATTTCCATACCATGAAAGACTTTCTTGATGAGACATCTGTAGTCCTTGTAACAGTACCCAAGGAAACCCTACAAAGATATGTCACAATTGGGAAAGGCAAAAAGAATCAGCAATTCTGGCTTAATTAACATACATAAATGCATGTACTGGAAGCAAACATCAAAATTACAAGAACAAAGAGTGAGGAGAGAAGAAGAAAAAATCGCTTCTCCTCTTCACTACCAAACTGCAGTTTCAATGACCATTTATGAGTGGTGTAAATTATATCTTGCAAAGTTGCTTCTACTCTATAAAATTTTGATTTAATGACCAACAAATCTTGTGATTATAACGATTCCATGCAATTGCAATAATAGGCACTCACACACATAGCATATAAAAGAAACACTACAAACAAAAATTTTCTTTCTTTTCTTTTTACAATCATTAGATGGTCAAATCAAGTGCCCTATGACTCAAAAGTTATACAGATCCATCTTATATTGACTCAGCCAAAAAAACTAGCGTCAGATCTGATCTGAATTATTTTTGTAACCTATACATAAATAAAATCTATTATGGAGAATGTAATAAAGACAATATGCATACCGTTGCAAGAGTACACTTCTCACGCTCTTCCTACATTGCAACACAACAAGAAATTTCAGAAATACCAGCTCAAATTTATAGAATATTAGTAATCATATATATAGTTACAAAAAAAAAAATGTAAACCATCATAACTACTTAAGATGACTTGAGGGGAAACAGTGATAAAAACAGATAGACTCACAATGACTTTGAACCATCATGCACTACATTTCTTGGAATGTTTCCCGATATGTTGCTGACATCAACCAATGCTTTTCTTCCAACTTTTGTGTTAGCTTAAAAAGCCAATAAACTGTTATATTATTGTGAAAACATAAACCTCTAGTGTGAGACACAAATAAAATATAATTGAACCTTACCAGAAGTACTAGACTTGCCTTTTTCATTCTCCTTGTTAACAACGCCCTTTAAAAAGAACACAAAAATAAGCACAACAATACTTTATTCAGAAAAAGGACTGTATGCTGATAGAGGCCACATATAATCTCATCCAATGCTACATCAAATTACAGAGAATAAAAGGATTAGAAAGAAAAAACCTTCTTAATATTTGTACTAGTAAGAGCAGCACCCTTTTTAACTGATACAGAATTCCTTCTGCAGTATAAAACGCACAAAGAATTTTTTATCAATTCTATTCTTATAATCAGAGTATATTTGGGCAAGAGTTCTTATAATCAAATCCTCCAAAAAAAATCTCAAGCTATCAATTAAAATTATAATATAAGATAAGATGGGTCTGTCTTGGAATCCACAAGACAAACTAATCTAAAATTTGCGAAGCAAAGGGTGAATTAGAATAAGATTTATTGTTTTGTAGTTCTATTTAAACCAAAAGAGAATTGACAGAGGACCCTGAATCACATTGTCTTTTATTTCTCTCAATTCTGTAGCTACAAAACTGATTCCACAAGGAAAGTTACAAACATTGCAGGCACAAGCTCTCTTTAATGAAAGAGAGAGAGCTATGACTTGTGTATATCCAATGATGAAACTTAACAGAAGGCTTAGAATAAAGTCACACTTACATCTTTTTGGTATCATCTTTAACCCTTTCATTCTCAGAGTACACCTTAAAATTTCTGATGCCCACTACATAAAGGAAAAATGAGATAACTGAATCACAAACAAGTTCGAAATTACAAAATTTACTAATAGTAGAAGCTAGAGAAGGTTACTTGTACGACTATCTTCAGAGATTTGACTGAGACCCATGTTCAATTGCCCCTAAATTTACCATACGCAAACTTTTAATAAATAAAATTCAAGAAAAAACTTTTATCCAATTTAAAAATAAAAAAAAAAGAAGTTTAAAAAATATTCACATACTTTAGCAGCCGCCATTGTGTTTGCTTCTTGATTCCTTACACTGTTTTGCTTCTGATCCAATGTCCAGAGAAGGATCACTCAATAAGAGAGAACACTAAAGGAACAACTCATTATCTAATGGATTCTTTTAATTTGAGAATGTCCCACACAATTCAATCACATAAAGTTTTCAAAGAACATAACAATGTCAGTAAGATAGAAACTTTAAAATACAAAAAAAAAAAGACCCAATTACTTCCTTAAATCTAAAGACCCTAATTGCTCTCCAAAAAGAAGAAAGATGCAATTCCTTAACATCCCCGTTCTTTCCCATACAAATACCCAAAATTCTAATAAATCTACAAACTCTGATTGATCTTTAAAAAAAAAAGAAAGAAAGACCCAATTTCTTCCTTAAAATCCCCAATTTTCCCACATAACGAAATTCAAATTTTCCCAGGTCATAACCCAAAATTCTAATAAATCTACAAACGCTAATTGTTCTCTTTCTTTTACTGTAAACAAAACCCCTTTAAACTCTCCATGCCATGAAACCGTGTAATGAAATTGAGGATTAATAAAAATTGGTACCTGAGGTGCAGCCATTTTGGAGGATCTTGTTTGAGATTTGAAAATTTAGCGAGGGAGAGTAGTGTGTGAATTTGAAATTGAAGAGTCCGCCTCTCCAGTTCAGATCTTAATCTTCAAACTTTTGCGAATTTACATTTATACCCTCCATACGTGCTATAATTCATGGGTCATTTATGGGCTCATGCGCCCGTATGACATTATTATTGGGCCGTTGGCAATAGAACGGCCGGATTGAACCATTTTTTAAATTTCTTAATTTTTTTTAAGCTGCTGATAATTAACCTTATAATTTTATTAAATAACACTTTTTTTTATTTCATATAAATAACCAAAAAAAAATCTGCTGTCAAATGATATAAGTAGGACAGGTTTGCGCCAAGCATGACAAAGGATCAATTTAAACTCGAGGTTATTTGAATTGATAAATGGTAAATTAATGGATAAATAATAATAAAAATATAATTTAAGTTTAATGACTTATGGCTTGACTTTTTGTTGTTGGTTAGCTTAGTGAACTTACGAGCATAAAACTTAAGTAAATTATCAATAAATTATTAAAAGTTTCAAATCTTACATTTATACCCTTAAAATTTTATTCTCTTATTTTAAATAAAGAGTAATTGAGAAATATATATGTTATGAGTTTTAAATTAGTTATTTAAAAATTAAGAGGTTAAATGTAATTTTTTTCAACTAAGTTCAAATCAATCAATCTTATCTTGAGCTTGAGTCAAGAACTCAATTTTCATGGTATCAAGCTGGGTTTAAATCAAACACTACTCAATTACACTTCTAATCAACAACATCAAAGAGGTGAATTATTAGAAAACTCTCAAACTTAAGTTAAACTGTTAAAATGGAACTCCAATTTGAGTTCAACTTGTTCGAAATGATGATGAATTCAAATATGTGCTAATTGGGCTTGATTTCATCTCTACACATAATTAATAAAATAAACAAAAAAGGACAATTAAATAAATATTCATAAATTCATAAAAATATAAATTCTAACTACTTAACAAGGATAGGAATTTTTTTTTATTGAAAGTTATTTGTTATTTATTCGAACAAGAGGTGTATAGAATAAATCTTTTAAAAAATTAAATTAATATAGTAATAAAAATTTTAAAATTGAATTAAAAATATTCAAATATTCAGTTGAAGTGAAGATCTGTGATAAATTAATAATGGCAACATTTTTTCTCCCTTAAAATCCCCGTTGGGATTGCAATGCGAACAGCCCAACATCTCTGATTCTGGGGGACTTTTAATTCACCCACAGCTGCAGGGCCTAAATTCTGAGCAAATGTCTAGGTTAGTTCCTTATGAAAATATGTCTACTATTTATTCCCAGAAGCAAAGCACAACAAAACGTTTAATATAGAAACCTTTTTAATTTTCAATGAAACAACCCATGCAATGCAACCAGAAAATTTATCTTCTATTTGCTTTGGTGTCGCTTTAAATAATATTTTCATTCAATTGATCAGATCAAACTCAGCATCCCATGCTTATTCTCCCCCTTTAATGTGCTCAGGAGATGGTTAGGATTAGACAAGTAAAACAAGGAGAGGCTAGCTGTAGGCAGAAACTCCTTCATTTAAAATGATGTGATGCCTTGCCACTCCTATCTATTAAATTAAAGAACATTTTACCTATGGAATCATTCTGGAGATCATTTCCTATCACTTTTTGTGGAAGCAACTGGAAGGCAAGTTCCAGTATTAAATCTCATCATCTCTCAACTCCAAGGCTTCATTGCTACAATATCTCAAGTGGGTCAAGTGTGGAAGTGGAATCAACATTCCAGGGTTGCAAAATTTTTAAGAATTTTGCTTGATAGTAAAGCCTTTCTTTCCCCTTTCTGACTAATGGTTTAGAGAAAAAAAGAGAACCTTTCTGAGAATAAACTCAATTACGGTTGAAATGCCATAATGCATTCACCATATTGGTTCCTGTAGCCACTCAAAAACACAAGTCTATGCCCCTAAAAATGAAAACAGTACAAGATTATTTGCAGAAACTATAATCCAATTGGCAGAATCAAACTTTAATTCCTCACCAACACCATCATCTAATTTATATCAAACAAGCCCAGTTGGATTCTTTCACAGAACAACTGTTAAGCTAACTTTTCAATTATCAGAGAACAAATGCAAAAATATGCCTGTCAAAACATTATGGTACATGGAAGTATATTAAAAAATAAGTACCTGTTCGAGATGCTTGAGTTCTTGGGTTATTGATAGGCTTAAGGTGAAGTCTTCCACTACCAGCATTAGGAAAACATCGCTGCTAATATTCAAGGAACTAGCAGACATGAATAAATAGATGAAGAAGAACTGTTTTCCCAAACTGAACATTCTATGATATCTAAACTACTGATCCTTTATACGATGAATTTTTTGTTGATAAAAAATTGCACTGCACATCTCTTTATACTGCATATTACATGTCTTCAAAATTTTGAAAGGAAAATTAAACATTAAAACAGGCAACCTGCTCAGCACAGAACTTATAACTCTTATCTTAAAAAATACATCACCCAGTAATTGCTCTCAGTCTCAAATACAACAATAATTACCTTTCCTCTTAAATTAATGGCTTAGGGGGCGCCAATGATCTGATTTCAGGTGCAGAACATGGAAAAAGTATGTTCAGCTTGTGCATAAGGATATCAGCTCTTGATGGAATCTCATTAAGAAGAAATTGTTGGACTATAGGCTTCTTAAACCACTCCATGACAGAGTCCCCCGGAGCTCTCAAAACAACCTTACTAACCTCAAATGGAGATTCTACCAAGCTCAACATTTGAGCAATCACGATTTTCAGAGTAGGTCCTGTAACTAATTTGATGCGTCTAGGTACAACACCATAATATAACATGCGTTTTCTGAACCTATGAAGGGTGTGCACAACAGCTATGAGAGCTGCTCCCACTGATAGATTCCTGACATCAAGGGACCAAGCTATATGTTGATCGAAAACTATTGCCTTGGGGAAAAGCTTGTTCTCATAGGCAACTTTCCAGACACATCTAGCTCGATTTATCTGCCCCATAAGAACCAGGTAATTGAGAAGCACATTAACAAAGTATCTTGCAGCACCCTCTTCCAATTCATAATCAATACCCTGAAAGAATTCTCTGACAAAGGATAACACTGGTTGCTTCCTCTGCTCTGGTCCAGTGAACAGTCCACACATAAAAGCATGTGCTTTATGTTTCGTGGCACTAAGGATTGACATCAAAATCCTTTCATTATGTTCCTCCTGGCAACGAACGAGATGAGCAAGAATCGAAGTATAAAGTATGAGATCCACTTTAGCAGAAGAATGGACATAGGTCTCCAGAAGAGGCTTGGCAGACTCATACAAACCATTTTTCATACATGACTCAAACAACTGTCTAATTATGAAGTTATTTGTTCTAATCCCTGACGAAGCCATAAAACGTAGCCACCTCAAAGCTAGATCAATAGAACCATCCTTAATATATACCATTAAAACGTCACTTGCACTCACATCAACAGAGAATCCCATGGTCTTCATTTCAAGTAAAATTTTGGCAGCCACATCCACAAGCTTCTTTTTGGCCAGAAGTGTCAACAATGCAGTGTAAGTATTTAGGCCTGGTCTCAATCCCGCATTGGTCATTGAATTGTATAGCTTCATGGCAGAATCTACTTGTCCAGACGCAGAATGCATTTCCAAGAGACATGAATAAGTAGATGGAGTGGGTAGAAATCCTGCCTTCTCCATATCATTGAAAATGGACATTGCAATATCAAGCTTCCCCGCTTTGGCATGGGACTCAATAATCATAGTGTACAATCCAAAGTTGGGCCGAAATCTTGCGTTCTTCATTTCATCCCAAAGCCTAAGAGCAGCATCTAACTTCCCAGCTTTTGTGTATGACTCGATTAAAGAAACATACATAGGAGCAGATGGTCTAAGCCCATGGCCCTGCATTTCCATGTACAACTTCATTGAGGTGTCCAGCCTCCCAGCTTTCCCCATTGAATCGACAAGTGATGCAAAGATGTTAAAGTTGGGCCTAAAGTTCCTTTCCTTCATCTCTTGGAAGAGCTTAACAGCTGCATCAAGACGGCCTGATTTTGCCAAGCTTGGTATCATCAATTCATATGTTGAACCATCCAATGAGCACTCTGCCTTCTCCATGCTCTCATACATCTCAAATGCCTTGTATGGCAATCCCTTATTCAGAAACAAGGTCATAAGCAAATTATATGTTTGTGTATCAATCTTACAACCTGAATCCTGAACCTTCTTGAAACAACAGTACGACACCTCCAATTTCTCAGCTTTAGCCAAATACTGAATAACCCTATTATATGCGCCAAAAGAGCAAATCCCACCTTTACTCGAATCCTCAACCATCTCATTGAATAACGATTGAATCCCATCAAAATCTCTACTCTGATTCATCCCATCAAACAACATGCTGTAGCAGTCATTGTCTGGCACATACCAAGATTGCCTCTTAGCCCATCTAAACAAACACAATAATGCATCGCCATCTTTGATAACTCTCAATGCCTGTGTTATATGAACCATTTTAGGCACAAATTGGAGTTTATCTAATTGGGTCTCCAATTCTGGCCCCCATTTCCACCTGTTCACAACTTCAACAATCTTTGCTACAGCCGAGACATTCAAGATTGGCTTCTTTATCCCACCAACCATCACATGGTCATCAACCCCGGGCTCAACAGACCTTATACCTTTACCACTATATATAACACTGCCTGATTCATCTAAATACTCAATCTCCTCAGTCCACTCATTAGACTTATCACCATCACCACTCTTCCCAGAACAGTAACTTCTCAAAGAATAAAATTTTTTAACAAAATTAGAGCTGAAGTTGGGATTTTTTAATATATTCGGATCTGTCAACAAAAGAAGGGTTTTTGATAGGGATGAAACTGAGGAAATTGAGCTGATACCCATTGAATAAACATAGGGCGTGAAACTATTGCAGCCATTATCAAGTGAATTAGTGAAGGAATAAGGGTTTAGTGAGTGAAGAGTGAGAAATGGGGACCTAAATTTAGGGTTTTTAGTGAGTGTACAATAGAGAGTTCTAATGCACAAATTGCTTCTTCGGAAGATCATTGAATTAAAACCGGCAGCTCAAATTGTTACCTGAATTTTTTTCGCAGTTGATTACTTTTCTTGAAGCAGCCAAAACCCTAAAATTGGCGGAGACATTTGACTTTTTTACGGCGGAGATGGACGCAAGTTAAAGCCGAATCCGTATTTTAGCCCTTTACTCTTATTTGAGTTACACTTTATTGACTGAAAAAATATATTAGAATGGCAAAAATACCCATATAAAACAATGAAAGTTGCATTACATGGGTAATATTATTGTAAATTCAAACTATTTGACTTCACGTAAATAAACAAATCACACAATAATTTTATTTGTATAATACAATTGCACAGCAGTCTCCATTGTAGGAAAATTTGACATAAACGTAATATAAGTTCAATAAATTTTTATTTAAAATTGGTTGGCTGCGGAGGACTATAAATAACTAAATGTTTTTAAATTAAAGATGGAATAAATAATTATATTATTATATTATATAATAATATATTAATTTGTTTTATCTCTTAATATCTTTTATTTATATATATAATATTACTTATATAAATTTAAAAAATTTTACATGAAACATCAAATATTCTAATATTACAACAACACTAACAATTACAAATAAACTTACCTATTATCACGTGATTATGATAGATCTTATCAAAGGTAATTTAATTTGAATTCATCATATTATTTATCATGTTAATGTAGACCTGGCCACGGTTCATGAACCGTCGGTTTCGGTTCGGAACTGCCGGTTCACGGTTCGAAAATATAAAGACCCTGAACCGAAACCGTAACAGGATGGTTCGTCCACGGTTCGGAACCGTCGGTTCAGGTTCATGGCCCCGATTCGGAATCGACGGTTTCGGTACGGTTTTGGTTCGAAACCGACAGTTTCGGTTCGAAATCGACGGTTTCGGTACGGTTTCGGTTCGGAACCGACGGTTTCGGTACGGTTTCGATTCGGAACCGACGGTTTCGGTTCGAAACCGATATTGAACCATCAATTCTAATACATGATTTTGATTTAATTTTTAAATTATTAATTACAATAATTGAAATTTAAAAGAAAGGCTTGGACTTAATTTTTCAATTAAGTTTCCTACGTATCTTCTTGGAGTTTAGAAGAATCAAAGCCTACGTAGTTCTCTTACCTTTGCATATCTAATAGCTGGCAGTACCCCCTTACCTTATCATTCACCTCCACTATCTTGTGTATTATTTCCCGTCGTCATCGAACTATCTGTAGTTAAATCAAGCGATTCTTCATTGAAGTCCACTTTTATTTCTTGTTGTCGTAATTCGGCTCTTGTCCAATCGTCCACACATACTTGAGCTTCAATAGATTCGGGAGCCAAACTTGATCAAATGAAATTGAAAAAATTTTATAAAGTAATTTATATACCACCTAAATTAGGTCTGCAAATATCAATTAATTTATTTATTGAGGCAGTATTTGAACGTGCATTATCAAATGAAATTGAAAAAATTTTATAAAGTAATTTATATTCTTCTAATATTCCTTTAATTATTCTATAAATATTATCAGCCGTATGTCGTTCATCAAACACCCTAAATGATAAAATTCTTTTTTGTAATAGAAAATCATCATCTATCCAATGACAAGTTATACCCATATAAGAGTGAACTTGCCAATGATCACTCCAAATATCACTACATAGAGATACACGTCCATTAAAATTTGTAAAAAATTGAATTAACTCTTTTTTTTGTTTTTTATATAAACTAAATAATGTTCTTTTTAATGTATTTCTTGGAATAGTTTTATATGCAGGATTTAATGCAGTTTTACAATAATTATTAAAACCTAAATTTTCACCAAAACTAAATGCTAAATGATCTATTGCTACCATTTTTGCAAATTCTTCTTTACTTTTATTATCACTATACATAAATAAAGATTTGTGTGTAGAAGAACCATACCCGGTTATTTGTGTTTGGCCTCGGCTTTGTCCCATTTTTTCCCGATGCTTTGACTCCAAGTGCCTTTTGAATGTTCCGTATCCACCTCCTTGTTTGAATTTGTAAATTCGCCTACAATAATTGCAAGCAACATCAAAATTACCATCTTCCTTTTGTATTTTCTTGAAATGAATTTTGAAAATATCGGATGTAGGAATTTTTTGAGATTGTTGTTCCATCTCCATTTGTTGTTGATGTTGTTGTTGTTGCTCCACCTCTTCATATTGATTTTCACTTTCTTGTGAATGAAAATCATCTATAAATTGATTTTCATTCACATTTGATATATGTGAATATTGACCAAATCTTCGTGAACCGGAAGAATTTCCACTACTTGCCATTTTTTGATAATAAATAAAATTAATTATATAAATAAATTATATGATTAATTATAAAAGATAATAAAATAACAATAAATAAAATTAATTATAGAAATAAATTCTATAATTAATTATGAATTGTATAAAAAAATTTGAAATTGAAATTAATAAAAAAATAAGAAAGAATTTAATTAAATTTAAGAAAATTTAATTGAATTGAAAGATTGAGAGAATATTAAGAGTTTAAAGAATGAGAATGAGAGTTTGAAGGATTGAGTGAGAGAGTAGAGAGATTGAGATTTAAGAGAATAGAATTTAAAGGGGTATATATAGAAAAAAAATTTTTTGAAAAAAATTAGAAATAGGGGGGGTAAATTGAAATTCCAAAAAATTGCAGGGGACCAACGGTCCCCTGCAAATTTCCTTCAAAAGGCAACGGTTCCCCCCGTTGCCTTTTTAAATAAAATTCAAAAAAAAATTTCAAAAAATTTCAAAAAATTTTCAAATTTTTTTCGGTTCAGCACAGTAAACCGCCGGTTCATAAACCGGCGGTTCCATGGTTTCAATTTATGTGAACCGGAACCGAACCGTAGAGCCACGGTTTCGGTTCCGGTTCACTGCCGGTTCCGGGTCTGCCGGTTCCGGTTCCCGTTCCGGGTTTAGCCGGGCCGGTTTCGGTCCGATTCACGGGCCAAACCGGCCCATGGCCAGGACTATGTTAATGATATTATACACTTATATTATACTATTCATCCTAATGATAGTCTCTGATGATATTATGTATTAGTTCAAATAAGTTTATGTTGAGTGTTATGGTTTCGATATGAGCTTAAGTTGGTCCCAGACACGATTTGATTTGGATTGAATTTATCCCAATATGTGATTGAGCGATTCAATTGTTTACTTTAATTTAAACAACTCAAATTATGTGATAACATATCAATTTATTTGTAACCGATATTATAGTTTAGTGATAGATAAAGTATTATTGTATTTGGAACCCTAAAGTATAAAATTAGATTATTAATCAATAAAATTACATATACCTATTTTAAGTATATAAATGGGTATAACTTTGATGTATGTCATTCTGATATTAAATAATTTTAAATTAGAGTTAAAAAAATACCCAGTTATATGAAAATATATATATAATTATATACTTAAAATAAGTATGAATTATATTGTTTACTGTTTATTAACCCAATACATGCATTAGAGGCATTAATTCATTGAATGAAAGGCCAAAGAGTGATGGTGAGACATGAGACAGAAAGAGGAAGGAAGAGCTTTGAGTAGAAAGCAAGCAAAACAAAAACAAAAAAAGGCAACAAAAACAAAAACAGAAACAAAATCAAATCAAGCCTTTCGATTATCACAATGTCAAGCAAGCATATATGCCAATGCCACTCCAAATGAGTACCCAAAAAAATTATCAGAAAAGATAGCTCACAGTCTCTGCACAATCTGCCATTAAAATACTTGAACAATTACATCTTTTGAACCCTTTTGGTTTTAAGCATTTCTTCTCGTACACATTATCAAGCAAAGTGACTCAGCTCCATAACAAAGTGAGCTGCTAAAGAATCTATCTTTATGGCCACCCCAGCTTGGGTTCCTTCCTCTGAACATTTCCAGGACTACTTATTGAACCCCTATATAACCTCTTTGCTTCCTCTCTTGGTAGCCTTTGTCTGCAGGTTTAAACTTATTTTGATCCATCAGAGCTCTACAACCCATGGAGACTCAGCATAGAAACTGCAACAGGAGACTCTGCAGGATTCTACTGCTGCTTTGCTTAACAATGGCTGCTCTTCTCTTCACTCAATGTGGTAAGCTTCTTCATTATTCTTAGATTGCTTACAACATTTGATTCTGTTAAACCAGGGAGTCTTGAATTTGAAGTTTCATGTTTTGAGTCTTCATTGTCAAGGTTTTATAAAGTTTTACTGGGAATATCCAAGTGGTCCAAGCCAGCTTTAATGGAGCATCTTGCAACATAAGGTAAAGCATTATTCTCTTTTGTGCAGATGCAAGAAGATCAATGAGGCCAACAATGAGAGACGCAAAACATTCAAGAAGTTTAATCATCAAGTCCACAAAGAAATTGAGAGTGATCAATCATGATGGCGATTCGACATCGAACACTGGACCTTATGGTGTGAGTTCTCCATTTTCATTGCCTCCTTTTGAATCACTAGCTCCATATCCCTTGCCTGAAAATGCTCCTCCATACTGCATTTTTCCTCCTTTTACTCCTCAAGTGCCAGAAGCACCTCCTTCTACGACAATTCCACCCCCTGAAGGTTTCACACCAGTTCTTCCTAATCCAAGCCCACCGGGGCCTTTTCCGACCCCTAGTCCACCTCAGTCCTTTGTGCCCAGCCCACCGGAAGCAGTGCCTAGTCCATACATCTACATTCCAAGCCCACCAGGGCCCGTACTTAGCCCACCACATTATGAACCTAGCCCACCTTCAGGTTTTACCCCAAGTCCACCAACTTACGTTCCATCTCCACCTGGTTTTGTTCCAAGCCCACTGCCGCCGGTGTTTCTACCCCCGATTGTGTTCCCTCCGCCCATCGTGCCTCCGTCTCCAAAACGAAGCCCAAACATAGCACTTTGGTGTGTTGCCAAGCCATCAGTGCCTGACCCAATCATCGAGGAAGCCATGAACTATGCTTGTGGGTCAGGTGCTGATTGCGATACTATTCAGTCCAATGGGCCATGCTTTGAGCCCAACACTGTTTATGCCCATGCCTCTTATGCCTTCAACAGTTATTGGCAGAGAACCAAGGTTGCTGGTGGTACATGCTCATTTGGTGGCACAGCCATGTTAGTCACGGTTGATCCAAGTAAGTTTCAGCCCAGCCCCCTTTTTCTTTTCCCCAATAAAACCTCATAATACAAGAATATTTATGGAGAACATAATGAATTCAATGTTATTCCATGGACTAAACCTTGAGTTGTTGCTTTGAGCGAGGGAGTTAAGCTCAAATTCGAGTTGGGCTTGAGCTCATGAACTCATGTCTAGACTTTAGTAAAACATTAATAAACTTTTTAAAGTTTTAAATTTTACACTTATACTCTTAAAATTTTATTTTTTAGTTTTGTATTGATTGGATAATTGAAAAATATATATAAGTTGTGGGTTTAGTATATTGTTTTAAAAATTAATGGATTAAAAATATATTTTTATAATTGAGCTTGAGTTTGTCATTTTTGTCTTGAGTTCAAACTCAAATCGAGATTTTATCAATTTTGTGACTCATTTGCAATCTTATTATCAAAATCTGTACTAATGAGTATTAACGATTGATACTTTATCATATTATTGAATGATTTTAATTAAAAATAAAATAAATAAAAAATCATTAAATTATATGATGACATGTAAATGTCAATACCCATTTGTACCTATTTTCTTAATATATATATAGAGTGTTAGATTGAGTTTTACCCTTCTAATATTTGTTGCTCTTTTTTGTCTCTCATCAGGCCATGATGGGTGCCACTTTGTTTACCAGTGAAGACTTGAAGAAAGCTTCTGAGCACAAATTTTCTAATAAAGGGAATAGAGTTTCCAACAAAAAGTAAATTTTGTATAGTAATTGTGCCATTTAGATTTTGTGAGGCTTATCCCAAAATATGTTTCGGGTTCAAAGATTTTGTTTTGGCCCGCCCCGCCCATATTGGCTTCTGGGATCTGCCTGCTCTGCCTCTTTGTGTCGGGATTCTAAACCACTTTGGACATAAAATATTATTAATTGTTTTTATTAATCCTTCCTTATAATAATATTTTTCTATTATAAAATATTATTAATTGGACATAAAATGTATTTGGTAAAGATGAAATTCAATCCTATTTGTCTTGTCTAGTATTATTCATTGACAAACAAATATATTGGTAAAACTTTCTATTCGAATTATATTCATTCATGTAATCTCATTTGACGAGGACTTTGGGTTGGGTCCAAACTTGTTTGGCGTTAACATTATTGAGCTAGTGAAGTGAACTCTAAAAATATCATAAAGTATCGTGATGCGTGAATATCGGCGCTCGAAACGAGAAATTACGAAACATTGTCTCTTGTCTTACTATAGAAACTTAAGCACCTAAATTTGCCTGTTCCCTCCATATTTCACCTCACCATCCCATTTTCAAATTAAACCCTAACATTAAGAAGTCTACGTCGTTCTCTCTCGCGGTGGCGCCACCTCCACAACTACCACTGTGATGGACTTCTCTCCCCCGCCGATTGACGACGGTTTCTCCGCCGATAGGCTTTTCAACCAAGGCTACTCATACACTTACGATGACGTTATCTTTCTCCCTCACTACATCGACTTCCCAACCGATGCTGTCTCGCTCTCTACACGCCTCACTCGTAACATCGAACTCTCCATCCCTTGTGTTGCCTCGCCCATGGACACTGTTACTGAGGGCAACATGGCCGCCGCCATGGCTGCTCTCGGAGGCATCGGTATTGTTCACTCCAACTGCACGCCCTCCGAGCAAGCTAGTCTCGTTGCCTCAGCCAAGTCCCGCCGCGTCCCGATCTTTTCATCAAATTCGGCTATTTTTAGGACGCCGGACGCCTCTATAGATGACGCGACGGAGTTTGGGGATTACAATCATCTCTTTGTCACCGAGTCAGGTGGTTGACTTTATTGTGATTAGATATGATACTGGATAGGGGTTTCGGTAAAGTTAATGATAGAACGAAATAGTAACTCAAAAAGTTAGTGACGCGTGTATTGATGATTTAATGGATTTTGGGATTATACCCAAAATCTTCTTACTGAATTTAGTGCGTTTAGCTAGTTACTTGGATGAAGGTTTGTGAAAGAATGAAATCAGTAACGTGACAAGTTAGTTTATGAAAAAGTGAAATTACGAGCGGGAGAAGTTAGTCAGTGAAACAATAAAATCAGCAACGTGAAAAGTTAAATTTGTAAAATTTAAGTTTCTGTGTTCCTTGTATTAATTTAGTGCCTTTGGTATGTTACTAGGATAGATATCTTGGCCACTAACGTCATTGTATAAGTAACGTGAAAAAGTTATATTTGTAAAGTGTCTGCATTACCATATTTTCATGACAGGACATATTCCTAGCTTGGTAAGAAATATATTGACTTGAGTTTCATGGGCTTACCTCTTTTTTACTATCTCAGGTGCTGAAAGATCAAAGATATTGGGTTATGTGGCTAGATCTGATTGGGAGAATCTGAATGATAAGAAAGTAAAAATTTTTGATTATATGCGTGATTGCAGTTCCAAGTTTTATGCCCCCTTGGAATATGATTTGGATCAAATTAGTGGACTGTTGGAGAAAAAAGAGCTGGATTTTGTTGTTTTGGAAAGTAATGGTGAGGTGGTAGATGTGGCTTTGAAGGAGGATGTGGAGAGAATAAAAGGGTATCCAAGATTGGGGAAGGGCAGTGTGGGGCCTGATGGAAAGTGGATGGTGGGGGCAGCAATTGGGACTAGGGAATCTGATAAGCAGAGGCTAGAACACTTGGTGAAGGCTGGGGTGAATGTGATAGTGTTGGATAGTTCTCAAGGGAATTCAAGTTATCAGATTGAGATGATCAAGTATGTGAAGAAGACTTATCCTGAGTTGGATGTGATTGGTGGAAATGTTGTGACAATGTATCAGGCACAGAATTTGATTCAGGCTGGTGTGGATGGACTAAGAGTAGGGATGGGGTCTGGGTCCATATGTACCACACAAGAGGTTTGTGCGGTTGGACGAGGACAGGTATAAGGTTTTGCTTTACAAACTAGACTATTTGCTGTGAATTTTTTTATATGTACTTGGGTGAATGGACACTACTTATGCTCAAATAAATTGTACTGCAATGTATTGTATTGTAGTGATCCTTTTTGGGTGTTGATATAGACATTAGGTCACTTTTGGAAATGATCTTTTCTTTTAGAAATAGATTAAGCTTCTACTTAGCTAATTTTTGTAGTAATCAAAATAATGGCTTCTTCTTCAGCATAAATTTCTGATTTTGTGCAAGGCTTTTACATGTGTTGTATGGCACTGAGAGCAATTTCTTTTATTTATTGTTAGCAGGGTGCAAATTGAGTCATTTATACTACTAAGAGTTAGATTGGTGTTCAATTATTTTTAGTCTTAATGAGTCTTGTGATTCATTATTTTCCCACTTTCTCCTTGTGATGGATAGTATACTCTGGAAGAAGTAAACTCTTACCATGATTTTTTTAGTCTTTTTTTCATTTTCAGAAATGTTTACTGGATCATGTAACTAATTTCTTTTGTCCCAAACATACTTTCAGGCAACTGCTGTTTACAAAGTTTCATCTATTGCTGCACAAAATGGTGTGCCTGTCATTGCTGATGGTGGCATTTCAAACTCTGGACATATTGTTAAGGCTTTGACCCTGGGGGCATCTACCGTAATGATGGGGAGCTTCTTAGCTGGAAGTACAGAGGCTCCTGGAACTTACCAGTATCAGGTATGATACTACTCCTACATGAAGTGGTGTGGATGAGACTCCTCTGAGTTTTCATCTTTTTGTGGCATTGTCCTTTTGCTTTATCAATCCAGTCATACTGTATTATTTGAATATTTTATCAAATTGAGGGTATTAGTTTTTGCTTTTCCATATATTGTGATAAGTATAACGTGTTTCATGAATGGAGATGAAAGTTCTATTATAGTAATCAATCCGTGGTTATTTACTAGTAGAATATTTCTTAGATGGAATTTTGTAGTTTCCTGAATCTTTCAATGTTTCCTATTGTTAATTCTATTTTGTCTTTATAATGTGCATGGTTATAAATGATTTCTGAAGAAACACGTTAGTTTTACTATTGGTCAACCCTATGTTGCTAAGGAAATAGACAGTAGAATGTTGCATAATTGAGTTTTATGTCCATTCTAGTGTCTTATTAACATGCATGTATACCTCTCTTTGCTGTATAATTGGAACTTGTTCAAGACTATAGTGTTGTTTTTCTCTATTAGGGTGGCTTCCGGGTAAAGAAATACCGTGGCATGGGTTCCCTTGAAGCGATGACTAAGGGGAGCGATGCAAGATACTTGGGTGATACAGCTAAGCTAAAGATTGCACAGGGGGTTGTTGGAGCTGTTGCAGACAAAGGATCAGTTTTGAAGTTCATTCCGTACACAATGCAAGCAGTCAAGCAAGGGTTCCAGGATCTTGGTGCTTCTTCCCTGCAATCAGGTCATGAGCTTTTGAGGTCAAGAACTCTCAGGCTGGAGGTATGGCTAACCATTTGCTATTGTTCTTCTGAAGCGATTATGGAGATATTCTGATGATTTTTGCTGATTTTTTATTCATGACTCTGATAGGTATTATTGTTACATTAGTGGCAATATGTATAGGAAAAATTGATTAATCTGAGCAATTGAGATAATCTAATTGTAGCATTAGGAAAGCTCTTTGGCATGATAAAAAGATAAGTAGATAAATATTTTATGGTTAAGGGGTTTCAAGTTTATAACAGAAAAATTGATAGGGGTAGTTTTGGAACATCAGTTTCAAATGAGTACTAATTAACATAAAGATCTTTATACTGTCTTTTACTTTTCTGAAGTAACAAGGAAACAAGCTAACTTTTTTTATTTTTTGATAGGAAACAATAAAACTATATATACTAAAAAGAGAATGAGATAAGTACAACAGTGGAATAGAAATCCACAAAAATACCAAATATCCTAATGAGGGAGCCATATATATGCAAGTTAGTGACTAATGTTCTCATTTCTATAAACAAGCCAAGTGTACAAAGTTAGCCCAAAACCCTCCCCATTTAAGATGAAAAAGGAAAAAGGAAAATTCCTTGAATTCTTTCGAAACTGGAGGCCAAATAGAAGCAAAAAGTCTAATCTTGTCCCACAAGACCTCACTATTACATCACATTTCCCATAAGAAATACAATTATTTCTTACTTGTCATATAACCCAAAGAAAAGCTGACATGATACATGTCCAAAGTGATTTGGCCCTCTTTCTTCCTCAAAAGCAAAGATGTTCTCTGTAAGTAAAGCCTCACAAGAATCTGGGATAACACATGATATTCTAGATTCTTTCCATACTCTAGCCTATGATTTAGAACATTGAAGGAAGAGCAGTATCTTCACTTTTCTTACACATCACACGCCAAGATGGAGGTAGGCACATTGACACAGAAACCAGGAAACTAATTTGAACTTGCATAATTTTCAATTGCTTTACTGAAGTAAGCATTGTTTATAGAAAATTCGTTTGTAAGTCAGAAAAATTGTCCTTCAATTATCAGAACTTTGCCATGCTTGGTTTTGCAATGTGAGCAGATTTTTCAGATGTGTGATTCGATGATAATCCATGTGGTTTCTATTAGCTGAACTTGTCTGTTCCTTCGGTTTGTACAGGTCAGAACAGGAGCTGCACAAGTTGAAGGTGGAGTACATGGGCTGGTTTCCTATGAAAAGAAATCCTTCTGAGATTTTTTAACTGCTCTGCTACCTGTACATTGCTGCTGAGATCTTGCTTGGTTTCTGATTGATGGTTTAGTATGAACAGTAAGTAAATTTGGTTGGTGCAATTTGTTTTGAGCTCTTGTGAAGTCACCGGGGATTAAGCCAGGGCAGTGAAGAATCAAGTATCCTCATGGATCTGTGCTGATTTTTTGTTTGGAATGAAGTAGCTACTTCGAATCCCTTGTGCAGGGGAGATTATATTTATATTAGTATAATTTTTTTGCTTTTCATTTAATTAATGATGTAATGACTTATATCTAATATTATGAACGCATTCAATTTCTCTTCCTTTGATTCTCCCTTCCACTTCCACATAGGTTCTAATTGTGAATAGTAGGGAAATTTCCATAGATGACATTGGGACTAAAAATACTGCTAACAGAACCATTCTTTCTGTGATATTCCACGAACGTTTCCCAGTCCTGTAATTTCCCCGTTATGCATATAATTTTATTGTTTTATAAGAAGGTTCAAATGCCAATCTTTGGTACATTCAATCAGTACAGAGAAAAAGGAACCATACAAAATAAGATGCATGCCAGATAGTGCTGGTTTCTGATTGATCAATGCATTAAGTAAACTTGGTCAGAAGATGGATTTTGGTGCTATTTGCAGAAGATAAGCAATTAGCATTAAAAAAATATGTCGGCCTAATTAGAGAAGAAAGTGTATCAAAATCAAGATTGTATTGGTAGCTATATGAGGAAAGTTTCATTAATATATTGAGACTATAGTCAGGAAATCAGCAAAAATTTCTAAATATTAAAGATCCTTAAAGAGTGCTATAAAAATTTAGTTTGTTTAGGAAACTTTTATTCAATAAAAATAGAAAATCAAAAAACTTTTTTTTTTTTTCATATTTTGCTTGAAGACTCAAGTCAAAGTTGTAATTTGATTCGAATTCAAAAATTCATTGAAAATTTGCCTTTTGGTGTTATTGTTTACTTCTTTGAAATATTCAAGCGAACTCAAATTAAATTATTTGAATTTAAAATGAGTTTAAAGGAACCTTTATTCGAACTTGGTAGGTTTTTCCTTAATGGGAAATATGGTCAATTTGGCCTGAATTCCAAGAATAAAATTGAGGTCCATGAGTCCGGACAGTTAAAAATGAGGATAATGGGTTAATTGGTTTCCCGACCCACGACCCGGAATGTACATATCATCTCATAGACTCGAACTTTGTCCTCAACAATTGTTAACAGAAACAACATGCAGCTTCAGGTTCCAACTCGACTTATGAAGTGTCTCTCTCTCTCTTCATTGCCAGCCACCACTACCCTCCAAGAACTTGCTTCTTCTCAACCCAAAGGTCTCATCTTTTTCTCTTTACATAGTTTTTACAAAAGTGTTCATATGAGTTTGTGGTTTTTAATGCATATGGGCTCAATATACTTTCTTTGTTACTTGAAAATACACCTCACAATACAGTGGTTTCTTAAGTTACATAAATTTTTCAAATTTCTTTTTGGGGTGCTCTTAACTTTCCATTTTTGGTGGGATATATAATTTTTTCGTGTTTTTTATTGTTATAATTTTGCTTCTTCTTAAGAATCACTGAAATGTTTCTGAGGCTTATAAAAATAGATAAACTGCGGCATTGATCTTTCTCCACCCAGATGGCTTAAAAAAACTTTCGAATTTTGGTAATAGGATTCCTTGAATATAAGACCAACTTGTGATGTTGTTCAATTCAACCGGAATTTTTTCATTTATATTTTATTATTTTGTTATGCTTTGCAATGTTTCCTTAGGGTTTATATTTTAATGGGGTCAATTTGGGAGATGCAAAGACTGTTATTGGATTGTCTTTATCATGTTAGCTTTGGCAAAGTGTTATATGCAAAATTCATTACTGTTTTTATGTGAATTGTAGCATAGATTTTAAAGTCTCTTTCCATTGTTTTGTGTCTCTAGGTATTGCCAAGGTTGTACTTAAAAAAGGGAAGGCACAACTTTTCAAGGATGGAAGCCCAATGGTCTATAGTGGGGCAGTTGATAGAATAATTGGTAGGCCACCGCCCAGGACTGGAGATGTTGTACTAGTAGCCGACGGAACAGAGAAACCAATTGCGTGGGGCTTGTACAATTCAGTTTCTATGTTCTGTGTTCGGCTCATGCAGCTGGAAGAGGAAGCAGCTAGGTGTGAATTCGATTAAAGGCTTCCTAGTTATGGCTCACCTGTTTATGTGGCTCTTAAGTTCTTAATGAATGTTTTACAGAGATCCTTCTTGTGCACTGAACATGGACAGACTGATTGAAACAAGAATTGATGCAGCTCTAAAGTTACGTAGGAGTTTGGGGCTTCCATCAGCTAATACAAATGCATACCGTCTTGTCAATAGTGAAGGAGACAGGTCTGTGAAATACATTAATACCATTGTTTCCTATATAAAGACTTTTATATGTCCATACACTATAACTAGATAATAATTTGAAGTTATGCTTTCCTTTGGGCTTCAGTGGATAAGGAGTTTCAAGATTCTTCTTTTCAATGTTATAATCTCAATTTGGGAGGAGTTTTGGGTGTGTTTTATATGTATTATTGGATTTTTGTTCCAGCGAGGTACAATTACATATTGCATTATTGTATAAAATTGTTTCTTCTTCCTTGGTTGTCCATGACTAAACAAATTTATTAGTTTCTTGTAAAAGAAAGTTAATCATTTGATGTATCTTGTCTAGCTATTCTAATCATATGTCATGTTTTTTGTATGCTTATGATAATTCGCATGTGTCTATTAACAAGCATACACCAAGTTATCTGCAATTTTAGTTCATCACTCCAGGATTGGACACATGAGGTGTTTTATTTGAGAATTAACAAGCATCTTTTGTAAATCTATTAATGTAGTCATGCTATAAAAACTATCCATGATTTATCTTTTCTGTTTCACTCTGAATTGTCCAAGTCAAGCTAATTGGGTTCTTACCCTGCAGGTTGTCAGGAATAATTGTTGATGTCTTCGGAGAGTTAGCAGTCATTGCATCATCTTCAGCTTGGGTTGAGAAGTATAAACCAGAGATTGAGGCTTGCATCAGTAGAATTGATGGCATCAATCATATAAAATGGAGACCATCTATTGAAATTTTAAAAGACGAAGGGGTGGATGTGTTGGATTTGAAAGAAATGCATCAATCTACATGCCCTGAAAGAACAAAGGTTAGAAGTTACTTCAAAAATTAGATTCAGTTAGTTTACCGATGCAAATGTTTTATTCATAGTGATTGAAATCTTAAAGGCTTAGACTGAAGGTATGGTGAACATTGCAAGAATACTTTAATTTGACTCTCTACCGCTGTATAAAGGATGGATGCATTTTCAGTGGCAAATGTTAACAGCTTTAGACCCTTGTTGCATTGGATCATTTCTTTAGAAAATTTGCTATGATGTAAGTGATCCTTAGCATATCTCAGCCAACACAGAAAATTGTTTCTTACTGTAACAAAAATTCGCAAGTTTTTGACTAATCTTTCTTTCTGCATTATCATTGTGACTGAAATTTTGAATCCTATAACCACAGCTTCCATCAGGAAGCCAAAATTGATATTAGGCTTTATATTTGAATACACTCAACTTTTGGGAAATTTCAATTGAACAATTTCTTCTAGGATACATGTCAATGATTGGGAAATTAAACGATATGCAAAGTTTCTGAGAATGCATTCTTGCACTTTAGGCTCCACATTGTTTATAAGATCTAGCAAGCATGAGTGTTCTGCTGCTGTCATTTTCATTTGCCAGGTTTTAGAAAACGGGATATCTTATGCAATTTCGATGGATGGCCAGAAGACTGGATTTTATGCTGATCAGCGTGAAAACCGTCAGTTCATATCAACAATTTCAAATGGAAAGAAAGTTCTTGACATTTGTTGCTATAGTGGTGGTTTTTCTCTGAATGCTATGAGAGGAGGTGCTATAAATGTAACTGGTAAAGTTATCCCTCCCAGTTCTTTCAATTATCAAGTTTGATGTCTTACAAAAAGCCCTTGTATGTATGACTGCCTTAATTATATTGAAGGCAGTTTGTTTCTAAATAGTTTTTTATTGTAGTGTTTCTTATATTCTATCAGGTGTTGATACATCACTACCTGCTCTGGAGCTTGCTAGAGAAAATATTATCCTGAACAACCTGGATCCTGGAAAAATAGCCTTTCTGAGAGAAGATGCAACTGAATTTATGAAGGGTGCTCTTTCTAAAAAAGAATTATGGGATATAGTTATTTTGGATCCCCCAAAACTGGCTCCTAGAAGAAAGGTATGATGTTTAGTTGATTTGAGTTGTATTCTTTCACTTTGTCTGTTTTGTTTGCTTGCTTATGTGCTTGTTTTTTAGCGTTTGCCCAATAATTTCTTTCATGTTACTTTGTAATTTTTGTGGATATTGATGTGGCTTGATGATCAATTCCAGGATCTACAAAGTGCATCAGGCATGTACAGGAATTTGAATGCATTGGCAATGCAATTAACAAAGAGAGGTGGTCTTCTCATGACCTGTTCATGTTCAG
The DNA here is from genome assembly GCF_011075055.1 of Mangifera indica. NCBI lineage: Eukaryota > Viridiplantae > Streptophyta > Magnoliopsida > Sapindales > Anacardiaceae > Mangifera > Mangifera indica. The sequence goes on along the minus strand of NC_058145.1, from coordinate 225,979 downwards.
GAGCAATGACTCAAAGTGGAATCTTCCTGCGCATTCTCCAGGCAAGTAGTTTTCCCCATATTCCCTTACCCAAATCAAGTATTTGCTATCATTGATGTTAATAGTTTTGCAAACGAGTTGAGCTGCGAGTAGCTTGCAAGCGGCTCAGCTCTGTTTTTTTTGAATTGAGCTTCATGTTTCTTCGCTTGGTGAGTTTAATCTCTCTCGATTTGAGTATAATATCAATAAACCTCTAAAAAAATCCTACACTTACACTCCATCAAACTTCATTTCCTTACTAAACTTTTATATTTTAGTGTTTACTTTTTAAATTTCGCACATACAACTCAAACGTTGAACTTTGAATAATATTTGATAAATTCATAAACTATAAAAATATTATTTTAATAAAAATTTATTAAAGATAAATTATAGAAATATTGAAAGACAATATAAACTGTAGTTAAAAGTTTTTACGTATTTACATAATTATATCTTTATATAATTATAATTACTTATATTATTTTTTTGTTTTGTTTAAATATTTTATTTAATTATTAAAACAATAAGAATGTGATTTGATTAGTCAAATTATTAATGTGTTTTAAAGATTGTAGTATTTAATTTTTAGACTATTTATAAATAAGACAAAATATTATATTATATGTTTTATTAATGATAGGTTGAAATAATTTAATAAAGAAATTAAAATAGTAAAAATATTTTGATGAATGAAAATAATAAATAATTTTAGATTAATTTAAATATTTAAGAATTGAGTTAAAATTAAAAAAATTTGATACAAAACTTGAACTAACACGGTACAAACACAATCTAATAATATGAATTGTCAAATCTATATTTGAACCTTGCATAAACCAAATCAAGCCATGCTCGAGACCAATAATAAGTGACTTAACTCAACTTGCTTCCAACTCTATACGTAACATGTTAATCGACTTACTTTTTCCCTCTTGTTTTTTTCAAAAAATTTGGATGATAACTTGTCTCATTACAACTAAAGTATGATAGAATCTTTGTTGATTAAAGTATTCAACATTAGTACACCAGCTGAAAATCCAGCATCTCATACCATGTAAACTTCAACAAGCATTACTAATTCAACTCCATTTTCTCTTTGAACAGGGTGCTGCATCGGCAGTGGGGAGGAAGATCACAGTTATCCGGCAGGCCAGCGCAGCCTGTGATCATCCTGTTGACCCCTCCTACCCAGAAGGGACATACTTGTCAAACATATTACTTAGAGTGCAGTAAATGCCTACGAATATTTACACCGATTTTGTACTTCCAATCATTCCAAAAAGAAAGCTATTAGTTGAGGAAACTAATAATTGTATTGAGCTATTTCACATTTTTACATAAATGAGTGAATCATGCTATTGCTCAAAATTTAATTAAATAACAAGAGACTTTTCAAAGAGGATAAAATCATTTGAACATTCACACACAAAATTACATCAACTGACATGGCCAGTACCCCTGATGAGCTTACATAAATTTGCTTAGTGGCTTCCAGGATTTCTGTTCCAAGACAAATATGAAGGATCTCCAAGTCGCCTGAAAGAATAATGCAAGACATCAGTTACAATATGAAACCAGATGTGCTAGTAGCTGCAGGAAACCATAGTATATTTATGTATAAAAAAGAGATACAAACATGGACCAGGTGTCCACTGTATGAGAGTTAAGAGCTTTACAAAAATCTCAAAAATCTGGTGTATAAGAACACCAAAGAGAGAGAAACTAAAATATCCCAAAAGCCACAAACTAAACCCATCAACTCAAATCCCTATACAGTTTATGAAAAATGAAGAAAAAAGAGGTATCTTCTTAATCTATTTTAACTAACAGATGTGTAAGTTACAGTTCTGCAATATTAAAAATAGATGGGCTCTATAAGTTTTGGATATCACGAGGAAAATGGAAGACAAGTGGCCATAGCACATTTGTGTTCAACAACTGCGCTTATCCAAGAAATGAACTACTATTTCAAGCACATATTAGCTATAAACCTGAGTTCAACAAATATAGTAAGGGCACATCCTAAATTCAACCAATTATGTAGTACTCAAGTTTAACAGTCTCACTGTCAAAGAACCATGTGCAAAAACAATGGGCGATAAAGATATTTACCTTGGCTTGATCAGATACACAACAGTGAATGACAGAGCCAAAAAGAAGCACAACCCTCCAACACTTAGATAAGCAATGCCAAGGAAGTCATTCTTTCCACCAAGCCAACTAGTAGTTGAGAGAACAAGCTTCTTCTTGCCATTAAAACTGTAAGTATTGTAGTAGTTTTTCAGTGTTACAATTATTTCATCATCTTGTTGGAGGTCCTCCTCTATCTTTCCATACAACTTCCTGAAAGTTGGCAAGGCTGCAGTTCGCATCCAAACAATAAGGTCCTCCTGCTCGCTCAACTGTTGCAACAAAACATATTCAACCATGTTAGCCAATTGTCACAATGCCAAAGCAACATCTAAAACTGTCTCCAAATAATTGGTGAAAGATTAATTGAATCTCCTGAAAAGAAGAATACTAGAAAAAAATAAAGGCAGAGTTAGGGACAAGAATAGAGGCAGACTACATAATTGGTTGCAAAACATAAATAACATAATCCCAAGAAAGAGGCACCACATGCATAGAAAAATGTAGGGGCAAAAAACTTAAGAGGTTGACCAAAAAAGTTTCGGTACCAAACAATGTCCAGGTAAATTTTCTTTTTTCTCTTTTTGGAAAGGAAACATTTATATTACTATTAAAAAAAGCCTGTTAAAAATGAATTTAAGAGTGGCATAAATCATTTTATCTTGAGGTGCTCAAAACAGGCCTTAAAGAGATGCTGATTGATTTGATCAAATCAAGTTATTATATACGAAAAGTATCTGAATCTACAACGGGATAGAGTCATGCCCTTGCTTCTTCATTTACTGCAGTCACAAAACTGTTTCAGGATATCTCTATTTTTCTTCATTCAAAAGGATAGACTGCCACAGTGTCCTAATTTCCTTTTTACTATTCTGTTAAGTGGTAGGTTCACTTGAACAACAAAGTGCATAGTTTTAAGAATGAAATAAATGCTCAGTTTGGTTAGGTCACCGACGTTTACAATCAAGCAGGGGGGAAGGCACGTTAATTTTATGCCTAAATTCTATCAGATAATAATCTTATAATAAAATGGTAAGAAGCTTACTGGTATGGATTCATTGAGCTTTGCACCACCTATAAGGGTTCCATTCTGAAAATTTTTAGGAAAAACATTTTTGCTGAACTTGCTATCCCTATCACTCTTCCATGAGATATCCTTCTTGTTCACCCCCAATGATTTATTGTTACGGGAAAAACTGTAAGTATCATTGAATAAACTCCAGGCAATAAGTCCACAGGGCACAATAGGCATTCCATTTGCAATGTCTTCAGGCTTACAGTCACTTGTTTCACTTGCACTACTTGGATCTCTCAACTGTGCATCACTTCGGCTCTTGACATATCTGAATACAAACCATAAGTATGCAAAAGAATCACCATGATGAACTATTCTTCTGTGGCTTGACTAAGTTGCCCAATTATTCCAGCAGAAAATGATATGAAGTGAAAGGAGAAAAAATAGAAAGCCGTGAAGGATTATTGTTATAATCAGAAACACATGAGAGTCATTCCCAATGAACAATAGAATGAAAGATGTTAATTGTAATATCCTAAGAATCACCTGTCGTGAGAATTTTAAGATGTGGTTTCACAAGTTATTTGAAAATATGAAAAGGGAAAAAATAAGTACCTGCGATGATTCTGGTAGAAATTGTCAAGTTCATAGTACACATAGACTGGCTTCTTCATATGCTTTGTCACCTAAAAGAAGAAAGAAGAAAGCAGACAGAAGATATTGTCATCCATTTCATAACCTCAGAAATTAAGTTCAATCTCTTCTTCGACAAACCTGGTCAAAAAAACAATCATATTGGAAGAGCCATGATAATGATAGCAGCAAATAAAATAGTAAATTGAGAAAAAGAACAAACAAAGCCTTACTTTTATTCTTCTCTCACAAGTTTTATCTGCCGTGCTTTGTATAAATCCAACCTTATTACTTCTATTGGCTGGTGGTATGCATTCAGTCTCATATCGATCAACGATTTCAACAACCTGTTAGAGAGGAAGAGAATCCGTAATCAAGCACTTACAAAAACTAAAAATAGACTAGCAAAAACTTGGCTTGTGCTAAACATACATCTTGGGAAGCAAAGAGGGAAGCAACTCCAATGGGAATGAATACAATGCTAACAAGCAAAAATGTTGAAATCACCTGCATAAAGAAAGGAATTTAATTCAATCATACAGTTCCTAATTTAGCATGGTAAATATGTATACATATGGATTGGGATCTTTCAACCTAAAATTGGGACTTCAAATGAGACACAGATTTGGGATTTCATGTACCATTTGAAGTTTTGATTTCACGTTCAAAGATTCTGATTATACACATTTGAAGCACAATGCAAGCTTACCCATCGTGGTGTGAGGATAGGCTTGCAAGCTGGAAGCTCCTGTTGAGTAAACCTTGAATCTGTAGAGAAAACATCATAAAGGAATTGTTTTAAGTTGATCACTATCATGGAAAGATATAGAGAACTTGGTGAAGCCAAGTGTTATAAGGACAGGTGTTCAAGAAGCATGATGCAAAGCATGAAATCACAAATCTAATTCTTGTTGATGGCAAAGTCCATTCCCACGTGAAATACATTACACAAAAGATTACAACAAAGAAATAGGAAAATTTTTAACAGATATGATTATCCCTCCATACATTCCCCCTCACATGTAGTAAGGCTTACACATGAAGAACAAATGTGTATAGGGTCATATCCAATACTTCCCTACATTTTAGAACACCAAGACTTAGATTAAATATCTAATTTTTCATATATGTGCACGATTAAAATTTATTAATCTAAAAACATTAAATTAACTACCAGCCAATACCTGATAGAATCATATGGAAGAAGCCTCAAGAACAATTATCATTCATTGTCGTTGCCTTTTATGAAAACCACTAAAGGTGGAAGGATGAAGAGAAGAGGAGAAAATTGTAAACTACAGAATTATACATAGATAAGGTGGCAAATTTATATACGACCCACCAACACGCCATGGATTAAGCAGATTACGGTTGACCTTGATTATATTGATGCTTTTGTAAATCCGCTATTCTGTTATCTTACTTTTCTCCTTTACCAAACAGATAGGCTTAGAATTTAAGGCAAAATTGGCCTACTGCACCTGGGCAGGAAGGTAACCTCAAGCGTTGCTTTATAAGGCCTCTGATCAAAAGTTTAAGCAGAGAGGTTGACTTCAAATTTAAGAGCTAATTTACAGTTTTAGAACCACATAATAATACAGAGTCTGGTTCGCCTGAAAATCCAGTAAACCCATGATTGAAAACAAGAGATCAAGCAAAAAAATGTAAACTATCAAAGTCCTAACAAAAAAATCATCAATCTACTGAACACATAACGAGTAAAACAAACAACAGAAGAACAAAATCTGCAAGTGGGCAGTCAGAAAAAGCAAAGAAAGGAGAAAATTACACTTGGGACGCTTGGAATTCCTTCTGGGAGCAGAAGAATCAGCAGATCCTGGGGTGGCAGAACTGGAGGACGCGGTAATGGAGTTCATGACAGAAACAAAGAAGGGAAAAGAAAAAAAAAAAAGAAATTATACAAACAAACAAGGCAGTTGAGAATGAGGGGTTTTATGCTTAGCTTTGTGTGATTTGACTTTGAAAATTTAACCGAAGCTTCCCTTTTTCTTCTCTCTGTACTGTAGGACGGCTTGGTGAGTCAGTCAGTAATCCATCCAAAACGAGTTAGACTGAGTAATTTTTTTTTTAATCTATTAAATGAAAAATTGAGATTTGCTTATAATTTTTGAAAGTTTGAAAATTAATGTTGAATACTAAATTGGCTCGACTGCTATCTCTTTACCATACGTTTTCCTTACAGAAGAAGAAGCCATTCAATTCTAAATTCTAGAATGAAAATGGCTTTTTGGCATAATTTGTTTTACTACTAAACTAACACAAACCATTCATTAATCATGGATTATATGGGTGCGTTCGGCTAATTTAACCCAAAATTAATATTAAATTTTAATTGGATTAACTAACTTAGGGTTAAATCAAATGATTTGTATTAGACTCCAAACTGATGTGTTATGTTAATTAAAATTAATTTTAATTAATGTTACACTAAATTATTATTAATATATTGGCTTTAAGGAAAGGATTGGCTTTGCCCATGGAAGCAGAAACCGACCCAAGCCTTGTCTCCGTTTACAAGGCCCAGATCAGTGTCTGGTCCGGGCCCTATGGAGGGAGGGAGGGACTTGGAGGGCCAGTCCCTGGGTGAAAAAGTAAAAATATCTAAAAATAATTGTTTTATATAAAATAATAATAAAAATAAATGATTTTGAAGACTGACTGTACGGGAAGAAAAATAAACTTTCCAAATTGAAAGTGGAATCTGTGATCTCATTAAATTTTGGGTGGGAAGAATTGTTTGCCTAAATGGTTTTTTTTTTTTTTTTTTTAAAGGAGGAATATTGCATCATTTGTAGAAGTTTACGTACACAAATTGAAAAATAAATAAATTATACAAAATAACGTCTATAAAATGGGAGACTAAAATTTGAGTCTTATATTTTAGGTAATATTATATATATATATATATATATTTTAATATATAATTTAAATACATAATATTTAAAATTATTTAATTATATAATAATAATAATATATTATATAAATAAATACTTTCTCTCTAGTTTCGTAAATTGGATAAGATACTTTGAACTTAGTGAAAAATAAATTTATATATTCTCTTTTAACAAATCCGTCCGAAGTCTGCGAAGAGTAAGTCACAGACTCTGGGAGGTGTTGGACGCATGGCTTTCTGTGGCTACCGTAGGATTTTGGCTTCACGTGTGCCTCACATGCAAAGGATTACTCCTTCCTTGTCTCGTCAGGCAACTTCTTTTAATCACCTTCTATATGTTTTTTTATAAGGATTAATTTTAGTGGCTTGTTAAATTAGTGGAAGAGTCATAGAAATTGGTAATTGTTAACATCGCTTCTTGTTTGTTTCAATCATTCTGTTCAAGTTATTAGCTCTAATTGATTGTTATGCTTTCTGGGTTGTTTTGTATTTTTATAACTGCAGACTGAAGTTAGCGGGAGAATCAAAGAAGTTGGTGACATCTCAGTTTCTGTATTTTTGTTTGTTTGAATGATTTCGAACAAGTTACTTGATATTTCTGATTGTTATTAGTTGTGGGTATTGTTTGTTCCGTGAAAATGTGGTGGCAATAGTTGTCAACTTCTCATTTCTTGGTTATTTTTAAGTGATAATTTTGATAGTGTTCATTCTGCTGCTTAGTTGTTTGGTTTAGTTGTTCTCATGCTTCTTTTTCTTATTTCAATAGTTGTTTGTGCTTTGTTTTTGATTGAGAAATTGTGTGATGAATCGATTAAATTCAAGTGTTGCCTAGAGATTAGAAGATCTGTGATTGGACACAAATGAGTGAGTAATTAAAACTACCAAATGTTCAGTTTTCTTAATTTGGTTGGACATATTCTCATTATCTCACTCTCTCAGTAGACACACATAAGCTTGATTATCAGTCTTTTTTGGGCCTGTATGCCTATCTAATTAGACAAATCTGAATATCAGACAATATGATAGATAAGAAAAGAGCTGATGATTTGGATTATATATTAAATGATATGCTGTGCATATATGTTAGCTAGCCTTGGACATCTGGGCATGCAGTGTCTGATCTGATAATAAATATGAAACTGGCAGGATGTAATATTCATTTGTTGCAGATTGTGTCACACTTTAAATTCTTCCATTTTAAACAGAAATATGTATGAATTGAAAATTGGAAATCCTAGATGTGAAAAGAAAATGTGCAAAATTTGACCATGAAAGAAATAAAAAAAGAAGGTGCTAAACTATGTATTGAGGGGTAGATATCATAGTGCTGTTGTGGTACCTATGGAATTTCTTTTTATCCCCTCACATTTAAGGCCTCTTCTTTCGTACACTTTAGGATTTGATGTTTGTTCTTTGTGGCTGCATGCAGTAATTGTTTCAGATTCAGGATATATTTATTTTTTTCTTTCTATTATTGTGTTTCTGTTTGTCCTTTTAGAATGTATTCTACATGTTTGGAAAAATTTTCTTCAACGAGCACTTTGGAGACATGCAGAATTTCTAATGAAGAGAATTGAATTTCAGATGAGCACAGGGATTCAGAGTGTAGCTTCTAGGCTTCATAGTTCTGGCTTGTTACGGACACAGGGTCTTATTGGAGGCAAATGGACTAATGCATATGATGGGAAGACTTTACAGGTTTGCTCTACCAAATTTACCATTGGGAGTCCGTTGGCCTTTATTTTCCTTATGGTGTCTAGGATCTATTACCTAAAATTGACTATACTTTCTGTAAAACACCACATGTAATTCAATTTTTTTCGACAGGTTAACAATCCAGCAACAGGTGAAATTATTGCAGAGGTCGCCTGCATGGGTGTAAAGGAGACAGATGAGGCTATATCTTCAGCCTATGATGCATATAATTGTATGAATTTGAACCGGACTGCCCTGTGGCTATGTTATATATTAGAAAAAGAATCTGCTACTATGTTTGTCATACATTTTCCTGAAAAAAGTAATCTACCAATAAATTGCTCTTGAAGCTTTTGAAATTTGCAAATTGACTGTGTTTTATGTAATTTGATGAATTAACTACGTCAGGTAATAACACATGGAGAATATGGAATCAATGCCTCCATTAGTAAAATTTAATTTTCATATGTTATTCTTTCCTAATGCATTGTGTGTTTGAATGATCACTAGGTAATATTGTTCTATATATTTAGTATAATGTGGTGGAGTTTCATATACAGAAAAGGTGAAGGCAGAAAGTGAGTCTGTGCACGCGTGGGGTTGATGCTATCTTGGAAGGATTTATTCAAATTGTTTAAAATTCACAATTGATAAATCTCAACATATTGCAAATTTTTTGCTGCTGAAAATTTAAAATTATGCTCCTTGTGCTCTTGATCAAACTTGATTGGTTATGTGTAATTCTTTGTGCCTACGATCATGCCTGTGTTCAACATCACATGAGGTTTTTGTTGGTTTGGAGTATACTAGACTCAAAGTACATTTCAAAGTGAAAGCTAGTTATACTTATATATGACCTATTATCTCTGTAGCTTGGAGCAAGCTTACTGCTGCAGAGAGGAGCAAGCGTTTGCGGAAATGGTACAGTCAATATCCTTGTTTTTTGCATTTCAGAAGATTATGTAATGATCATAAAGTTGAAAACAACTACTCATGTCTTATGTGGGTAAAACATTTTATTCAGTCATATACACTTTCTAGAACATTGATTTCTTTTAGCATTTTGTTTTGCTCTTTTTAAAAGAGAGTAAAATGATCTATTTTAACGAGATTTACCATATTGCTTTTAGCACAAGTTATTGTTTGAGTGATTCTCTTTTTCTATTTATCATGAAAGCTTATCTTTCTGTTCAGATGCATATTACTCTCTTCTATTATTATCTGCTCTTCTTTGTCTAATATCAAAGTATTTCTGACTTGCTCTAATTGAAACTTTCTTTGACCGTTTAATGTCATTTTATTGTAATGCAGTTAATTCTTTCTTGAAGCTGTTGTAGTTGATTGCTTTTTTGTGCTGGGATTTATTGTTCTTAGTAATCATGATTTAAGATTTCTGCATCTATTTTAAAGGTATGATCTACTTATGGCCCACCAAGAAGAGCTTGGACAACTAATAACGTTGGAGCAAGGAAAACCTTTAAAAGAAGCCGTGGGTGAGGTAAACCATTAAAAATTTTGCTTCAAAAGATCTAAGTGATAGGCTTTAACCTTTGTGTTCTTGTTTTTCATTTTTTTCTCAAAACCATTGCCAATATTTAAACTTTGACTCAAAATCACAGGTTAGCTATGGGGCCAGTTTTATTGAGTTCTTTGCGGAGGAAGCAAAACGTGTATACGGTGATATAATACCTCCGACTCTACCTGATCGTCGGCTATTTGTTTTAAAACAGGTCATCTATTATATTTTTTATTTCTATATAATTACCATACACTAGTGTACCAATTCTCCTGTGGTATATTTTTTGTTACTTGATGCATGCCTCTGAATCGAATTTTGTCTTAGATGAACTTATTCTACTCAAACAATGCCAGAAGCTCTTGGACTTTCAAAAGGCTGCAGGTTTATGCACCTTTTATCGAACCTGCTTCCTTATTCTTTGATTTTGAGAATCTAATAAGGAAGATGAGGTTGGAAATGCTGTGTCCCATGGCTACTGACCCTGTTGTCACTCAAGTTGATTTTGTCAATTTGATCTCCTTAAACAATCATGTTGGAATAGTGGTCCTTAAATCTTTTAACTTCTAACATGTCAATAGAGGAGAGGGAAGTTGGTCATCTGTAATTGTAAACCTCTAATATCCAAATGTGCAGGATGTTTGTTAAGGCAATTATTTGCAATATGCTTGAAATGAACAATATCGGGCGCATGCTGGGATTAGTATTTCATTCATGCTGTTATTGGCATCTCTAGTGTCAATTACAACCTGTGTACTGTTTTAGCCTGCTTTCTAGTGATCTGGAACACTTATCTTTGCTGTTTGTCTAAATAAAATATTTCCTTAATTTTTATTCTTTTTTTGGGTGGATCATTCCTGATAACAGCTTTTTTTTTTTTTTTTTTTTAAAGATTTGTGTGCCACTTTGGTGGATATTTTTATTTAATATACTGTTCATCATCTTTCTGGGCAGCCTGTAGGCGTTGTCGGTGCAATTACGCCATGGAACTTTCCCCTGGCTATGATTACCCGAAAGGTGATTTCAGCTTGTTTAATTTCAGATTATTATGTTCCAAAAAGTTTCTGTTAGTTCACAATGTATAAAGTATTTTAGTTTTCAAATTTTCATCATCCTTTATTCCTGCTTGTAACAGGTCGGTCCTGCCCTTGCTTGTGGCTGTACAGTGGTTGTGAAACCCTCTGAACTTACACCCCTCACAGCTTTAGCAGCAGCTGAGCTTGCTCTTCAAGCTGGAATACCACCGGTAATTCCTATAGTGTTTCTTGTACTTTTCAAAGTCCATATGCCATATAAGCTGAATCCTTGCAGTATCATGGAATGAAATGACATATTGAGGAAAGGGTCCTGGAAACTGGTTGCACATTTTAGAACTCGATTGGGGGCATATAACATACAGTCCTATATTAATTTTGTAAGAAAATCTATAACATATAGCTTCATCAGAGTGTATTGCTGTTATAATAATGTAATATTGTTTTTAAAGAGGATGATTGATCTTAAAAAGCGTTGAACTGAGTAGTTGACTATATTATGCTCCAAGAAGTTTAAATAATTTTTTTGGGCCCATTAGTTTCTGAGTTTGAGATTACTAAAGCCTTATTGTAATATGTTGAAACATCTTAATATTTTTTTTAGTATGCTTTCTTGTTGGTGTCACTGTAAGTTTTTGAAAGATTATCGGTGTTCCAATTGTTTTCATTTTCTTGATGATGATCATAATGATCTTTGTTTCTGATTGTTTTATATTCAAATCTTTTAGGGTGCTGTGAATGTGGTTATGGGGAATGCTTCTGACATTGGGGATGCTTTACTTGCAAGTCCAAAGGTTTTTCAAGCTTAATATATACCATATGCTTTTTCTGATTAGGCATCATCAATTAACCTCGATGGGGGGATGGTCCAATGTATGAATGATGGAATATTAAATTTTTTTTTTTTCAACTTATTCAGGTAAGGAAGATAACCTTTACCGGATCAACTGTAGTTGGAAAGAAACTGATGGCAGGAGCTGCTGGGACTGTTAAAAGGGTATAGGCTATGATATTAATGTGAAGCAAAAACAAGGAGGTTTAGTGATCATCATGCAGCTTATTTTCTTTGCTCTTGTCTTCTCTAGGTATCTCTAGAACTTGGTGGCAATGCGCCCTGCATAGTCTTTGATGATGCAGACCTGGATGTGGCAGTAAAAGGAACTGTATGTCAAGGGTTTCTTATTTAAACTTACTGCAATAAGTATTCTACTTGTGTTGATATTTCTGAGCTCCATCAGTTGTTGGGGTGCTACTAAGTGGAACTTTTACATAGTTGACATCATTTTATATTGCTGTTTTACAAATCCTTTTAACAAATTGTATATAATTTGGTTTTCTAATATAATTCTTGCTTTTTTATGAAAACTGCTTTTCTATTTTTAATAAATAGATGCTTTATTGCAGTATCTTACAGATGGTAGCTTGTATTCTCTTCTTCAAACAAATTACATTCTATCTTTCAAGTGCTTAGTGGTGCTTCTTAATTGTTTCCCATTTTCTATATTCATTAAGATATATATGCCATTTTTCTGTTTGATAATGGTTTTTCTTAGTATTCTCAATACAAGTGAACTATTAATAAAACTTGTAATTCATTTTTCCAGCTGGCAGCAAAATTTCGTAATAGTGGACAGACCTGTGTATGTGCAAATAGAGTACTTGTTCAAGAAGGTATATCTAGACATAAATGAGTCAATGGAACATGGATTTACAAACTTGACTTTTTTTCTTCCCTGTAGCAATTTCAGTTTTATTATATATTTTCTGTTTTTCTTTTTATGTCAGTATTAATTTTTAAAATAAATTTTTTTCTAATTCTTGCAGACATGTAGTAATTCATATAGATGTATGTATATTTAAATTTTAGAAGAATGGTACCGTATGAATGTTATGAAAGTACTATTTTATAGAAGAGTAATATCATTTTATTCCTTTTTCATCCTCCTCCTGTGACCTTATAGGGCCTTTTTGTTCAGGTATCTATGCTAAATTTGCAGATGCTTTTTCAAAGGCTGTCCAGAATCTGAAAGTTGGGGATGGCTTTAGTGATGGGGTGGTACAGGTACTATTCATGGCTTATATGTCAACTGTTTGCATTACTGATTTTTCCATCCATTCCTATATTTCTTGATGTTGAAATCAAAAGGGATAATACTATCTTATCAGCTGATGAAATGTTATGTTGAATCCCTGTTATCATCCAAAATATATCAGTCGACTTTGAATGGTTTTCCATTTATGTGGAAAGTTTGTTCCTTTTGAAAATATGATTTAGACTTCTATGTTTTAGATTGGTTTCTTCCATAATATATTCAGTATGATATATACAGAAATTCTTTTCTTGTTTTTACTACCGCTTTCATGCTTTTGACACGTTTGAACTTCATCTTAAGTATCATGACTGACCGTTAACTATTCGTTTTATCTCAGGGTCCTCTAATTAATGAAGCAGCTGTGAGCAAGGTTAATTTTACTCTTGTAGCTTTTGGTTTCTATTAACCATTATATCTGCATGTCTCCCAACTTGAAACAAAGTTCTGCTTCATTTGATCACTTGGGATTTTGACAGGTTGAAACCTTTCTTCAAGATGCTGTATCAAAGGTGTGTTTTCTCACCTCTTCTGCTGATTATAGTTGATGTTTACTCTGTTGATATGATTTCATATGGTGTTAATCAAGCATTGTTATTTCATCTCATGCTAGTATTGACATCAATATATATGGCAGTAATTATATTTTGTCAATATAGTGGGAATCTCATTCGGGAATGTGTTAGGAAAGATATGTGTAGTTTGGTTGCATATGCTTTTTTGTTTATATATTTTCTCTCATGTTATTATGCATGCAGAAACATTTACAATGGTCTTTATTGGCATTTATCTATGTTTGATTAACATTTGCTGAAGATCATTTATGTTTATCATTTTTTTGATATAGTGCAGCTATCATTTATGTGTATTTACTGTAGTAGATGAAATCATTTCTCATCGATCATAATTTTATTGAAGGGAGCAAAAGTCCTTCTTGGGGGCAAAAGGCATAGCCTTGGAATGACCTTTTATGAGCCTACGGTTATTAGTGATGTTAATAGTGATATGCTTGTTTCCAGGTAAATATTTGACTGAGATAATTTTGAAAGTCTACAAATTGAATTGATTTGATCAGATTTAGATTTGCTTACCAAATATATCCTTAACAGTTATTATTGTAGATTAAAGATTGTGATTGTTCTTGGCATATGCTGCATTTTTAGTTAGATTTTGATGTGGTTGGTTTGTTATCTAGATTCTAGTGTGGTAAACTAATAAACAAGATGAGACCATTCTGTCTCTTTCTAGAATTTTCTTCATTTTTCTTGTCTCCAATAATTTCTTTCATCAACATTCTTGACTGTTCCAGCAGAAGAAATATATTTGTATTTGAATTGTTTACTGTTCTAGATTAAGAAGAGTCATGGAGTATTAATCCTTCTTCCCTGTTCTTTGAATCAGTAGAATTGCTAGTTCTTTGAAAAATTTATTGTAAATTGTATCTCTTAATTGGTTGCTGGACATATCTTAATGTCTTGATAAATACCGCATTTGCTGCTACAGTTGTCATTTCCCTGCTTTATGTCATATGTTTAATTTTACTGACTTTAGCGGTAATAGATTTTTTGTCAAATGGATTTCAAGGACAACAATGTCATGATGGAAATATCTAGACCCGCTAAGATTTTATTATCTTTTTATGTGCTTGTACATGTTATTCTTATGTCAGGGATGAAGTATTTGGACCTGTTGCACCACTTTTACGGTTCAAAACTGAGGAGGAGGCTATCCACATGGCTAATGACACTAATGCAGGTTCTAGTCATATCTGATCAGTAATTTGATATTTTGATGTTATGTTTTATCTTAAGGACAGTGTTATGAGTGGTCTACCTAAGTTTTATGGTTTCAATTGGTAACATATCAAAAATATAGATTCTGAGTTATTGGTGTCCTACATCCTGCAGTGTGTGTATCCTAGCAATTATTTTTAAAGAGACAATTTATCACCATAATTTTGCCTGTATAAATATGCAGGGTTAGCTGCTTATATATTTACAAACAATGTTCAACGTACATGGCGTGTTTCAGAAGCACTTGAATATGGACTTGTCGGCGTCAATGAAGGAATAATTTCAACAGAGGTGGGATTTACTCTGGCTACATGCAAAGAACATAAGTAACTGCAGATTGGCTTATTACTTGTTTGCTTCACTGTAGGTTGCTCCTTTTGGCGGTGTTAAACAGTCTGGTCTTGGACGGGAAGGTTCCAAGTATGGGATTGATGAATATCTTGAAGTAAGTAAAACAGGAGGAGATTTGAATCACATCATCATCGTTTCCTTTCTATCTCTGGGCATGTTAGGCATAATTTTTCTGTGTTGTCAATCCCATTGATCCATTCTTTCATACCATGCAGGTCAAATATGTATGCATGGGGAATATGAACCAAAATTAATCGGCAAGGTCAGTACATAGACAAACTCCAATTCATGATGCAAGTTTGAATATAGTATGACTTACAAACCTTGATATGTGTTGGTTTTTGTAAAATCAGGTGAAATAAAGTGTTTCTGGTGCAGTCTCTAGCGTCGTAGAATGGAGCTATAAATAGGGGCTGCCTCTGAGACTTTGTATCTAAATAAGTGCAATAGCCCATCTGAAAGTTTTGATTTTACTATGCATGTTGTGTCCTTGAGCTTCTTCCTGTGGTCATAAAAGAAATAAAGAATTTTGTTCAGTTTTTTATTCATATTTTATGTTGTGTCGTTAAGCTTCTTTCTTCCTGTGGGGATTTAAAGAAAAAAAAAAAAGAAAAGAAAAGAAAAGAATTTGGTTAAGTTGTTTCTTCATATTTCAACTGGGTTGTGAACTTGGATGACATGTTAGTGGGCTATGCCATGCTGTGCCGGGCCGAAAATGGTCAGCCTCAGCATGCCTGCGGCCACGCCGTGTCAAGGTCCGCAAAAGTGATGTAAATTATAATGTTTCCATACTTATTATTGGAATTTCACTATTAATTTTAAAAGATACAACAAGCATAATATCTTATCATATGATAATAAATTATTTATAAAGGCCTATTGTAGATAAGACAAGTCGATAATAAATTATATATTATCATAAATTCCAAATTAATGAGATATATATATATATATATATATATATTTGAAGATCCATAACGCACATGCACCATGTTTTTCTTCTCTTTTATTCTCCCAATATCTAGGTCAACCCGGTCAAAGCCACACAAATTTATGTAGTTGTCATCATTTAATTTTCTAATCGCTTTACTGATAAAATTAAAATTAGGCCAAATGACTTATTCCCACCTAAGCTTTAATATAAATTAAAACTCATTCTCGTTAACTTTTAAAAATTCAAATATTTATTCATCCGTTAATTTTAACTATTACAGTTAGAGGATAAAATCATCATGTAATTAAAATTATTAAAAAAAATTAAAATATAATCACATTTTCTCTCATAGTTTAAAAAATAATAATTTTCTCCCATCTAAGTTTGAAAAATAATTAGTCCCTAGGGTTTCTCTTTCACTTTCCTTTTTTAGTAAGCTTTCTCTGGTGACAGTCGACCTTTTTCCTCTGCTGTGGACAACCACCCAGACCAACCGAAAATGGCCAAATCTTTATGCATAAAGCTTTCTAAAACTACGATAAATCATGACAAAGATTAACGTGAAACTTAGATCCGCATTCCTGAAGATAAAGGACACCAAAGATTGACATTTCTAGTCAATCTTTGTCAAGATTCGTCGTCGTTTCAAGAAGTTGTCGGATTTTTGACGTTTCTGAAAATATAAACCCTAAAAATACATATGATGGGGTGAAAGATTAATTTTTTAAAATTAAGCTAGAGGGAAATTGTTAGTTTTTTAAAGCTAAGGGGGAAAAAAGAAATTTTTTTCTTAGTTTAAATAAAAATCTCTAAATGATGATTTTACCCTTAACTATAATAGCCAAAACTAACGGATGAGTGAGTATTTAGATTTTCGAAAGTTAATGGAAGTGAGTTTTGGTTTACACTAAACCTTTGTGGGAATTAGTCATTTGGCCCTAAAATTATTCAAATATCATCAAAGAAATAAATAAATTGATCTTAAATCGAATAGATAAGTTAGAATTTTAATTTGAAATTGATTCGTTTGAGTTTAATCATAGATTTAATTTGAACCAATTCGAATTAGATTCACCCTTAATTATAGACTTGTAAAACAAAATGTAAATAGTGAGATATTAGAGGGATGAAATCTTAACAAGCTGAGACATTAATTTAATTTGAAAATAATTCAATTTTGAATTCAATATGAACTAACTCAAACTTGTTTCATTTTATGAAAACAAGTTTAACTATTGGTTCAATTGTGGAGCATTCAATTCAAGCTCAAATTCAAAGTTGAGCAGTTTGGATTGAATGCAACCTTAAATAAGTTGTTTTCTACCGTTGATCTCTTATACGATTTTAATTGGGACTCTTAAATTTCTATACCGTTGATCATCCAAAATCACTAAAAGAAAAAAAAAAAAAATCTCCAGCAAGGCAGTGATGATTTAGGTAGCCATGCATGAAAATTGGAGATGGATAAAGCAACACTCACACAAAATCAATCCCCAGAAGTAATAAAGCGAGTTCTAGTAGATAGAAAAGAGAGAAGCTTTCTAAAGTATTCAAATATTATATAAGTTAACATGGAAATGGGTCCCCAAATTCACCTTCAAAGGAATATATTCATTTTAAAGAATAATTCTCTCAAGCACAAAAAGATGCTTGAATTTCAAGCAAACAATGGCCTTAACCCTAAGCCAACCTACCTACTTTTCCCACTCTATTAATATTAATATTATCAAATATGAATATATTAATAAAATTGTGCACCCAGTTTTAAATATTAATTGAGTATTTAAGTAATGTATCATTATGTGATTATATGATTTCAAATTAACAATAAAATAACACCTAATTATTTAATTAAATATTTAAAATTGAGTCTATATAACATTGTTCATATCATACACTAAAAGTTAAGAGAAATAATATATGTATTAACAGAATCTGTATTAATGGGTATTAATGCTCATATGTTATTATATAATTGAGTATTTAATTTGTTTTTAATTAAAATTATTCAATCAGATGATGATGTGTTATCCATCAATACCCATGTTGTTGATATTTTAAGTATTATTGAAAAGTTGAACTCTAACTTTAGTTCATTAATTTATATATAAAAGAGAGACAGCTAGGTATGTTGTGACAATTGTATTCTAAAGATCACTCTCCATAGCTAAATCAAATTAATGCCCGTCTCCAAGTGCCTAAATATAAACAAGTTTTATATATAGGGGTTGGCCGTATATGGCCATTTTAGGGTTCATTAGGTATGTAATTTGTATGAGTAATTAGCATTAATGGAGGATTAATTAGTTAGAAATTAAATCAAATTAATGGTAATAGGGAAGAAGGAAGATATTGATGAAGTTCTAGTACATGCAAGAAGAGAATCTTCCTTTGTTTTTCAAAGAAGAAAGCATTTATTCCCATCTGGATTTTGGTAAACAGCACACAAGATTTGACAAAAATCGTGGCATGTATAGGCTAGCTTTATATTGTTCTTACTAATCTAATCTTCAAATTTACCATGTGTTGGACCACTTAGGGGTGGATTCGAAATGATTTGGGTTTGAACAAGGGCTGACTTGAATCCATAAAGTCTAACTCAAATTGATGATAAAGGTGTTAGATAAGTAGTTGAAAAGCATTGAAGAAGAAGAAGAAGAAACATCACCAAAGACGATGAAGAAGAATTGCTAGAAAAAAAGAATTGTGATTAAAGAAGATAAAAAGTCATCAGTGAAAATAAATATGTCGATGATTTCTCAGTGACTTGACTCAAACTTGAACTACAATTACAACTATCCTATCTCGAATTTGACTCATTTTGAGTTGAGCCGAGTTGTATTAGATCTAACCCTAAGACCAATAATAATGTAAATTTATTTAGTGGTTAATTTGACCCTCATCTTGTGCAAGTTCCTTATTCATATACATGCATGCATATGGGGCAATCTTCAATTCCACAAAAGTTAGAAGAAGTTAAGCCCCAACAAGCTTAGAACAAGGTGGCTTTAAAAGAGAGAAGAGGTCCCCATATCTATATGTCATCAAAAGCTTCACATACGTTACTCGTTCTCATCCATTGATATTCACGTCTTCACATACATATTCGTAACAACCACAACCCCTAAAGTTAATTGGTCCATCCCTCTTATATTTCTTGTTCTCTAGTGCTTTCTCACTTGTAACAAAACTGAAAACATATAATCTATATTCTTCTCTAATTAACTTCAATCTTTAAGTTTGCTATATTAATTTCTTGTTCAGTTAGTTTACCGTAGAAATCATATGTATAATTATTTAGATGCAAATAAGGTGATTAGGTAATATCTTGAGGAGGGTAAACATTGACTTGACTAAGTGGTAACCTAATATATAAAAGATTATTATTGAAGTCATTTTTAGAATTGCATTCGATCCAAGCTATATAAACATACTATTAAATTGTGACAATAGAATTAGGAATCAGAAAAGCGAGAGTCAATAATAATAAACTTGATTATGAATTTGTTGATGATTATTTTAATGCCTATTAATAAGGTAAATTGTTGATATAGAATCTGAAAATCATATATCATGGATTTCTTTTTTTCTTTTTTCTAGTAAAGCATGACGGAAACCTTTTTCCTTGGTAATGAATAAAGCAAAGCAAAGTCTTTATTGTGTTCTAACTATCATAACTCTCAGTGTTATTAGTTCATGATAAGCTAAAAAGGGAATTGTACTATATGCATAAAATTGGTTCAACGTTTTTTCATTTGTTTATATATGGAAGGGAAGTGCTTCATTAAAGAAAGGTAATGTGTAACACATATGAGACATTATGATTGCCTTCAACCCATTCAGTATCTTATTGTAAGATGTATTGTCAAAATATTATCTACTTTAAACACATAGTTCGTCGGTTTTACTTTTTATATTTACAATATAAAATATATCTTAACATTTAATTTTCAGAGCTCATATAATATTTAATTAGTTTTGTTTTATTATCTTCAAGAAAGGAAAAATTACAATCCAAAATACATTTATATAATTTTAAAAGCTTATATAATATTTAATCATTTTTATTTTATTATCCCTAGGCGACGGAGGATATACGTTAATACCTAACATTTGTTTTTATATTTTGTCGATGGTATTACATTTACCATGTATATATAATGAAAAAGCTACTTCACATGCAAGTAGAGGAAGTAGAATAAAACTGTAAAGATATACGCTTTCTTTTGGTGATAGCAAAAGCTCGATACTCTACGTACACCGACATTACAGATTTATATGTGTACACTTATCAGATAGACACATAAAGATCCTCTATTCTCTCTTTCAAATGTGATTATGTAGACTTTGATTGTATATATGTCAGTATATTATTGTACGTACATCATGTTACTATGAAGAGAGAGGGAGAGCGAGTATAAATCTCTTTTGGCAAAAAGAAGGTCTGTTTATATTAGAATAGGTACACTTTATCATTTTGATTTTTAATATATTTTTTTTTTATATATGGATTGGAAGATTAACTTGTAATATATGCTTTCTAGCAAAGCCTTAAGCGGCCATTCCCTCTCCTTCAAAAACGCACCCTATTCTTTCCTATTTGCATATCGCATTTGTTCTTGAATCTCTTGGTGTTTCTTAGAGAGAGAAAGAGAGAGAGAGAGAAAGAGAAAGAGAGAGAGAGAGAGAATGTTCCAACACAAGAAGCCCTCTACTATGAATTCTCATGACAGATCCATGTGTGTTCAAGGTGACTCTGGCCTTGTTCTTACCACTGACCCCAAGCCTCGTCTCCGTTGGACTGTTGAGCTCCATGACCGCTTTGTTGATGCTGTTACTCAGCTTGGAGGCCCTGATAGTAATATTTACTTATCGTATTAATCATTCATCATCTCTTCTTCTTAATTATATATTCTTTCAATTCTCATATTTGTTTCATTTTTTGATCAAAATTTTGCAGAAGCCACACCAAAAACTATCATGAGAGTTATGGGTGTGAAGGGGCTTACGCTTTACCACCTAAAAAGTCATCTTCAGGTTTGAATTGGACGTACAATCTTAGCTTCTTTCGGTCTTTTGCTTTTGTAAAACCATGCACTTTTGCGATGTTTTCGATAGCAGGTGCTTGGCTTGATTTAATTTTTCTTTTCTTTTCTTTTGATTATTGTTTTCTTCTCTATGCTTTAGAAATTCAGGCTTGGAAAGCAACCTCACAAGGAATTCAATGATCACTCCATAAAGGATGGTAAGAGTCTAAGAGAGACAGACAGCCCACTTTGATTTCTAGGGTTTTTTTCTTCTTCTTTTCTTTCCCTTTAAATATATAATTCACAATTCTCTTTTTATGATGTTGGTTTTGGTGGCAGCTTCGGCATTAGATCTTCAACGAAACACTGCATCTTCATCTGCCATGATAAGCCGCAGTATGAATGAGTATGTGCTAATTAATTAATTAATTAACCTCAAGATCTCTATCTCTTTAATTTTATTCTTCTGTATAATCAGTTTTCAACCTCTAGAAAATTAGGTATTTTCCAAAATATATAATAATAACATTGATCACCTAAGTTTGTCTTTCCATTCTTGCTTCTGTCTTGTGGAATATGTGTGCGTTACAGTAACTCACACATGGTTGATGCGATTAGGATGCAAATGGAGGTTCACAGAAGACTTCAAGAACAGCTAGAGGTAATAATATTTATAAAGGATATGTAATTTATATACTCTTTCTCTCCTGATTCTCCATATAATATTTTTTATACGGGCAGGTGCAGAGACACCTTCAACTACGAATTGAAGCTCAAGGGAAATATATGCAATCTATTTTGGAGAAAGCTTGTCAAACCCTAGCAGGTGAAAACATGAATGGTGCAGGAGGTTATAAAGGAATGCAAAATCAGGGAGTTCCTGACGTGGGAACAATGAAAGAATTTTGTCCTTCTCTCAACTTTCCACCATTTCAAGACCTTAACATTTACGGCGGTGAACAGCTTGATTTGCAACACAACATGGATAGGCCATCGCTTGATGGATTCATGCCAAATAATGATAATCTTTGTCTTGGAAAGAAGAGGCCTAGTCCTTATTGTGGAAGCAGCAAGAGTCCTTTGATTTGGTCTGATGATCTCAGGTTGCAAGATTTGGGAACAACACCAACTTGTCTTGGACCTCAAGATGATCCTTTCAAGGCAGGTGACCAGATTCAAATTGCACCTCCATCAACCGATCTTGATTCGATATCGGACATGTATGAAACAAAGCCAGTGCTCTCAGGAGATACTATTAGTACTGATCAGAAGAAATTTGAAGCACCAGCAACAACTAAGCTTGAAAGGCCATCACCAAGAAGAACCCAAATTTCGACTGAAAGGATGAATCCTATGATGAATAATGGTGGTATGTCACAAGGAAGGAATTCGCCATATGGATGAGTATCAAAGTAGATGTATGTAAGTCATGACTTAATTAATTTAAGTTCAAATTAAGTATGAGGTTTAGGGTTTAGTGATTTATGTTAGGGCTTCCTGGATCCCCCATGATATAAATGCCATGCATGTCATGGCAAACATTAACTATTCTGTAAAACAGTAAATTTGTACTTTATTTATTTATGATCCATGCATGTCACTTATGAAACTCTACTCTTTCTTCATACAATTAATGCTTCGAAAAAATGTTGATGGGTCTATATAATCAAGTTAATGATCATAAATACATAAATTTATTGATAAGGAATTGCTTGATGTTGTGTGGTATATTTATATATAAATATATAAACAATGATATTTATATGTTTAAACAAATTGATGTATTATTATATGATTAGATGATTTAATTATTTGTTTTATTTTTAATTTAAAATTATTTAATTATATGATTATATGCCAATTTGCTTATACCCCGTCAATATCAACCCGTTTGTACTTGAAATATTATTAATCTACTAATAGATAAGACATGCATTGATCAAAATATTGTTTTCCAAGATAAATTATATTTGATAAATGTTATTTTATGTTACTAGGAGAATTTGTAAAATTGTTTTTCATGTCATTTGATTATACTCTCGGCATTGTAAGTTAACTTTTTCATGAATGAAGTTGACTATTAATAATATTTTGAATATAAACAATTAGGTATTAACGAATACAAATAAAATAATATGTTATCATATAATAAAATAATTTTAATTAATGAAAAAAGTAAATAATTAAATTATTCAACTACATAATAACACGTATTTTTATTTGTATTTGTTAGTATCCACAATTAATTTGCACATGTATTACTTATTGCCGAAACACTAATGCCCGACGCCAGAGAGAATAACCGATAAAAGGCATGCATGCTAATTAGCAAATCTTCATCAGATAAACACATGAAACATGCGTATAATGTAAATATATATGGATACATTCTTCTCTAAAAGCTTGAAGACCATGAAATGATGGCCTAGTATGTATGACAAATAATAATAATAATAAACGAAAAAAGTAAAGAGAAATCGAAGAAGAAAAGAAATTAAAGAAAGAAAAACATGCAGCAAATCTGAGTGTTTTGTGGAGCTGATAATGGTAGAGACTTGTCAATGAGAATATCGACGTGGGTCTTCATATTTTGTCATATTACTCTTGATAATGTAATAACTTTTTAAATGCTTTAACTTTTTGGTTAGTTGCTTGGAGTTAGTTATATTCTATCATTGCAGAGACAAAACTATTGGGAAAATAAGACTCTACAAGGTGAAAAAATAATTAATAAATAAATAAATAAAATCTAATAATTAATCACCACCTAGGCAAAAAATTTAGGGTTTCGGGGAACACATGCATGGAAGTAATTGATCAGAAAGCTCGCTACCGGTTAATTCCCAAACACTCAACCTTAATAAATTGTCAAGGAAGATTGATATAGAAGCTCTCTTTTTACTTGAACAAAGCAGAATTTTTTTTTATTGAAAACCGACAGATAGTATCACTCTTTCATGCTTTCTTTTTTCTTCTTTAGGTTCTCAATATTCTTTGAGTATCAAATGAAGAAGACATCTAGGTTATGCCTCATCATTTTTGTTGCCAGGAAAAATCCCTCCCTTTTCATCAATATATAATCTCATTAATATTAATACACACTTATTAGTAATTATTAATTTTACTTCGAATTATGCATAATAGATCATTTAAAGTTGTGAAGTATTATTCGTTTTGCCCTCATGACATCTCATGGCCCAAGACCTTTGACTCTTGTTTGATGATGAATTTTTGACATAATACAACCACGATCTCTCGAATCCTGTTCCATATAGGTATCTAAAACTTCAACATTACTTCTCAGTGGATACGCTTGATGAAAACATTTGAGATTATCCTTATAAATGACATCACTATTGATATTATCTCAATCTACATATAGTAAATCATTTGAAATTGGAAAGTATTGTCTATTTTAATTTTTATTGGCCTTTGCTCTTAACAGTGTCTCACAGGAGAGGGAAACAATGAATTTTGTACTAACCCAAGACTCTCAACTATATTCAATGTGAGATCTTTTTGAAATCTACCGTACTAATATTTTATCTTAAAACTTCATTCCTAATTTACTATCCAAATACTGGAATAATAATGTTTCGTAAATCATCAATTCATTCAGAATTAAATCCTTATTAATTAAACATTGCAAAGCAATCCAATGGAATTATTTGGTTGATTTATAGGTCCTTGGAATTAAATGTTATTATATAAAAAAATGTAAACGAACTAAATCTGTCGCCCCTCTCTCTCTCTCTCTCTCTCTTAAGATTGGTAATTAAATTATATTAGTCCAAGTCTAAGATGAGATCCATGCAGTCTGCAGAAGATTAATTTTTCTTTCTGATGGAGCTAGAAAAGATGACGGTGCCACTAACTTTATTGGTTGCAGAGAAAAATATATGACTGCTAGTTGTCAAGAAAGCTCCATCTCTCTCCACAAGCACACACTCACAAAGAGAGAGCAAGAAGCAAAGAAAAGAAAAAAAAAGTTAATAATTAAAGCCTAAAGGGGAGGAAGAATACAACGCACTCCCACGAGTGCACAAATCGAGGAAGCTTCTATCTTTATGTTCATAAAGTTACAAACCCCTCTTACCTTTAAATCCTATATGCATCCATTTTCATTTACATTGTAAATTATGGCTTCATTGAATCGCATTGAGTTGTAATAAGTAAATCATTTGCGTTCCTCGGATACTGCATTCTGCATGTATGGTTGTAGCTTTGGGTTCTCTTTTTATTCTAAACAAAGTACACTGAAGAAGCTTCTTTTGTCTACATCTCATCCCCACTAGTTTCTTTCTCTCCAGCTTTCACTTTCTCTGGATAGACAATTAGAAAATTGGTCTAGATCAGAGTGTTATACTGTAACATGCTTCCCAGTTTATTGTATTTGTTTAAAACTTGTTTCCTAGGTCTCTCTGTTATTAAAGAAAAAAAAGAAAAAAGGAAAAGATGCATGAAAGAAGTGATAGGCAAACAAAGCTAGCTCTATCTACCTACATTGTCTTTCTTATCATTTTCCATCAATCATCCCTTTTGATTTCCTTTGAATTGCACACTTGATGATCTATTTATCATGTCATATATATGCACAAGACAAACCAATGATTTGATTGAAGGTAACCAAGTGCCCAACACTATAATAAACTAACATGATTTTTATATACACATAAATTTTAAAAAAAGTTATAATTATTATTGTAGTAGATTTACTTAATACAAATGTTGTCAAGTAAATGTGATATGTGTGATATATATTATTTTTCTTTGGCTAGGAGTGGATTCAATTTAAGTCAATCAAACTTAGATCGTTGTTTGATTTAGATTAAACTCTTTCGTCTCATTAATGTTATCATATTAAAGTTTACCTTATTGACAATTCTTTTGTTTCTTTTTCCCTGATGATTTTTTTCTTCTTTTCCTATTATTCTTTTTCTTACCCAATAATATTGTTCATCAGTCAAGAAAATTAAATTAGATTTCAAACAAATATTTTTAAATTCAAATCGAATTTGATCGACTCTTTATAAGATTTAAATATCAGTATGCTTGGGAAGAATATTTAGATGGAATAGGTGCTTCAATCATTTGGACACACGTGTTTAATGCAATTACATCATATATTTTTACTTATTTTATTTATATATCTTTTTCACCTAATTGTGGAGAGCCAACTCTAAATAAACTAGTAATTTTGATGGGCCATTCACGCACATTCAAATCCAACACAGGATCTATACTGACGGGCTTCAGTCAGTTAAATAAATGGGCCGACAACTTCTAAATTGTGCTCATTTGTAATGGGCCTCATAATCTGATTACTGGCCTACAAACTGGAATGCAGAATTCAGCGACTAACAAGAAACGGGATTTGGCTGCGGTAATGGGAAGTCTCTCGTCGCCAATTACATATATTTAAAAAATAAATAAAAATCAGAGCCCTTTGATATAGAATACAAAGTTCTAGGTATTGATGTTACTCATGGTGATGGACATCTGAAATATTTTGCTAAAATTAGGGTTATGTTAGACCCAAATTACTTGAATTTGAATTCAAGTTTCGATCAAACGAATCTAGTTTAAGCAGATTCGATCATTTGAGTTTGAACTAACTCGGATCGGTTTTAAAATAAAATTGTTTTAAAGTTGAGTTCAAATCTTGGTTCGTTTGATCTAAAATTAAAAGTGAATGATTTTGAAAAATAATCCACTTATGATAAGTTTTTAAGTGAAGATCTGAAAAGTGAGATGCGTCTAAGATTATCCCATTCTTTGAATATGATAGAAGACAAATTATTTTTGCAGGCCAATTGAAAGTTCACGCAAATATTCGAATTGATAAGTGAATTGAGGTAAAACAATGGAATTTAGAGGGATTGATGATATAATAACTAGCAATTAAGGGTAGATTCGAGTTGAATTAAACTCAAATAAGAGTTATCTTAAACTTAACTCGTGCAATATAATGACCAATAATTTCGGAGAAGATAAATAGTATTATTTTAGAAGATAAATAGTAATACTAGAGAATACAAATTGTTAAAAAAGAAAAAAAAAACAGAATTATTGGTGAGGTGAACTTTAACATTGACATTGATCACGAGTTAAGTTCAAGCTTGAGGAGATAAAATTACTTAAACTACAATCTGAGCTCAAATTGACTTATAGGGAATTTGAGCACCTTTTTTAAGTATCTACATAATTTATTGTTATTGCTTTGTTGATCATTTTGCTGTGATTATAAAGTTTTAATTTTGGATTTAGGCTCGTAAAACAAGTATAAGGGATTTCCGAATCATAGAAAAATGGGGTCATCAAACCCTGTACAAAGACATCGAAACGTAAATGGAACAATTTGCTTTCATTAGAAATTTGGTGAGACAAATACTGATTTTGTAAAAAGATGATAAATCTATTATATTCATAGCCAAGCCCAGAGGTCATTCTCTTAGAATGATTGTGAAAAGGGTTGCCAATAACTCAGAATTGGGTTCAAGTTGTTTGAGTTTAACTTTTGAATTGAACTCGAGTTTAATATTAATTGATTAGGTGAGTGCATGACTTACTTAAAGTAAGTAAAATGTAAATAAATTTTTAATAATTTTAAATATTGTAATTATAAATCTTAAGTTTTGTAATATAGAAAGTTATTTAAAAATTAAGAGGTTTAAAAAGAAATTTATTGACTTGAGCTTTCACTGTCCATTTATGTCTGGAGCAGGAGCTTGAGTCAAGATATTACTAGCCCGACAGGTTGGAGTTCAAATCAAACACAATACATCTAATTTTAAACCAATTACTTATTACACTAGAAACATGTCAATACACCATAAACCCTCCAATAAATTTGAAATTAGAACCCAAAAAACCAAAATATTACAAGTTAATTAATGTTAATTACAATATAAAGTTAATCAATAATCATGGGGAATTTTCATTTTCAAGGATATCAGCAGGTGGTATGAAATGGTCCATAGAAAGCCCTGGCACATTGAACACAATATCATCAATTCTCCAAATTTCCTCCATTCTTGTTCTATAATGTTGCATCGACAACTCTCCGAATCTGAACACCGTCGCGATAGACCGCCCTTGATGGGCCATCAGTACACCGTCGACGTCTCGATAACTGCCAATGCTACTGCCAATTGTGGTCTCCCAGTAGACAGTGTCGCCGTTGTTGTTAGGAGTGTGAACTCTAGTGAGATGGGAGTCTTCAAGGTATATTAACAAGCCACTCTTTTGGCAAAAATATCCATATAAGACATGCCTAATCACCTCCGCTGGTCCTTCATTTCTTTCTACAACGGCTTCACGATCTGCTGCCACTTTCAATACAAAACATTCATCATCTCCTATTCTTTTCTCCCCCATGCATTGTGCTTTTGCAAATAAGCTAGCTGTGGTCTTTGGATCCAGCCCCTGAACATTATTGATTGAAAAGAAATGGGAAACTTCAAATTAACTAAAGTTATAAGATAGGGATCAGGAGAAAAGCCAAGAAAAGTTAAGGCAATAATGCAAGAAATCCAACACTAAAGTGAAAAGAAAAAAAAAGCAATATTCAAAGTATAAGCGGCAATCCCAAGAAGTACATATGTAAGACTGTATGAATGTGATCAAAGATGACATCAGAAAGATAATCACGTGGAATGAAATTAATCTAACACAGTGAATGAGTGACTGACTCTGATTCATGAGTTGCAGTAGTGTACAAAAAAGAAATGTATTTGTGTTGGGTAAAGCATGGGACAGTTTCTCTATCATTGTCAGCAATTTCTTGGGATTGTGGTTGTGCATTTGTTCATATCTCAATCTTTGTTTCGCACTAAAGTTATTTGAATAATTCATATTTGGGTCGCCCTTTGCTTCTTTATTGTAATAACACAGATTATACCTTTACTTGCTTCAAGTTTCAATCAAATTTGGCAGCTACCACATGATCATAATGTGATATAACTCGAGATAGATTAAAGATTTAGTTGCTCATGGTACCTGGATTATGCGACGTAGGGGGCGTTGGGGGCCTTTGGCTGCATGAGTGCCAAGCCAAGAGGTGTGTCGCCAGACAGTTTTGGCGTCGCTACCGGCGATGACTTTGTTGCCTCCTACGACTAACTCAAGAGACCACATGCCTGGTAACATTTGCCAAAGAACGAAGCACCCACTTTCTCCACTTCTTGTTCCCAAGCTTTTCACATTTTTTCCTGAAGAAATCTCTGTTCCACAACAAATCATCTTCACTGTTCCTGTTGCATACATGTTTTTTGCACTTTTTTGTTGCTTTAAGCATCCCGTTGCTGCCAAATATTGCTGTATGATGTAATGTGCACTCGAAGTTTCCTGTAAAAGAGGCACCGAATTAACAAAGCCAGAAAAAAAAAAGGGAGCAATTAACCAAAATTAATTATAACTTGTAAGCTCACTATGGGGATGTCCTTGATATGAATGTGATGAGTTGGGTGATTCACAAGAGGAATAGGAGCTAAAGGACAACCCAAGACGCCGAGCAAAAGCCTTAAATCTTGGAGTTTAGGAGGAATATTTGTATTATCTAATGACATAGAACCAACATTATTATTATTGTTGTTGTTGGCTGATGAAATGCCTTTCTGCATGCGAAACCATTCGCGAATAATTTCCCAAGAGCTCTCTTTCTTGTTAGCTTCTTCTTGCATTTCAGGATCAGGACCTTCCAACAATGGCGTAAGAGTTTGTGTGCACCATCTTTGCTGCTGCTTCCTTCGAGCTCTTGTACCCATAATTAACGAATGTTAACAATTGAAGGCAGATGTTGACGATGGAAAAGAAGAGAAAGGTGGATATATACGAGTCTGAAGAAGGGAAAAGAAAGAGTAAGAGTTATGCTAACTTCTTAGTTAGTTGTAGAAGAGGAAGAGAGAGAGAAGACAAAAGAGACATCTTATCTATTCAACGGCAGAAATGGTTATATTATAGAGACTCGCATGTTGGCCTGTCCATTGCACTTTATTCTTCTTTTTCTCTTTAGACTCCTCTCTCTTGTCGTCTTATTTTTGTGCCTATTCTCCTCTCCATTCGCTCCCTCTTAATTTACCATCCTTCTTAGCTTTAACTTTCTAGCCAAAAGACTTGATTCACCCAAGATTAGGTGTAATCCTAAATCCATACTCTTTAATTTTTTAAAACGTAAACACTTACTTATGAATCAATTTTTATTTAAAATTTTAGTTAGAGTTAGAGTTAAAGATAAAATCGTAATTCAATAAAAAAATTTAAAAAGCTAAAATTTTATAATATTTTCTTGGTTCAATTTGAAAAATAACAATTTCTCCCCTAGAGTTTTGAAGTTGTCGTCAGAGACAACAAAGTTCATGGTTTTTAATTGCATTAGTTGTCTCTCTTGGCTTATCTCTCCTTACCGATCAAATTCCACCCATTGGTGAAACCAATTTCCTCTTAATAAGACGAAATTGTCTTCATTAGAGTGTTCTCATCTTGGAGGAAAGTGATTTCATCTTCGTCCAAGACAAAGATGATTGTCGGAGGTTTTAGACGAAGATGACATGATCGTCTAAGACCTCCGATGATTGATTTCGTTTTCATCGAAGAAAATCAATTTTGCCAGTGGATAGGGTTTGATCAGCAGGAAGAGATATTTTCAAATCCTTATAAGAGAAATATTGATTTTTCAAATTTTAGATGTAGAAAAATTGTAAAATTTTTAAATTTGAGAAAAAAATATGATAAAATTTTAATTTTTAAACTTTTTTTAGTAAATGTAACCCTAAGTAAGAGTTTAAACAAAAATTGACTCATAAATGAATGTTTGAGTTTTTAAAAATTAAAATTTGAGACTTTGAGATTTAACTATACCTTAAATGAAAATAAGTCTTTCAACCTAACTTTCTTGGAACATAATACCATCCGACGTGCTATCTTAATCATTATTAGTTATAAAAAAAAAAAAATCGAATCTTTATTTAATAAGCAATCTGTGTGAGAAGATTAGGCTAGATTTTATTTAGCTTAAGTTCCGACAGAACAAATTGAATTTGAACCACAATTTATCAATCTCAATTGATCTTGAATTAACTTTGTTTGGACTTGCCTAAGATTAAATTCAATGTTAGGACAGGATATTGTTACATGTGCAAACCTAATCCTTATTTCATAATATGAGAGTTGATTACTTTTTTCGTAATGATGAAACGCGTTAATGATTATTTTATAAAATAATATAAAGTACCCTGTGATAAAGGGGCTATGTAAATACAAAATTGATGTTACGGTTCTATTTAAACCATTGTATTGTGATATAAAGTTGATTTGTCGTATGATGATATTTATGTGTAACTATCATTAATAACAATTTTAGATTCAATACAATTATATATGTAAATTGAGTGTTTAAATAATTATTATATAATTAAATAATTTTAAATTAAAATTAAAATAATATCTAATAATATAATTATACATCATTTAAAAACTTAATTAAATACTAAAA
Source organism: Mangifera indica (assembly GCF_011075055.1). NCBI lineage: Eukaryota > Viridiplantae > Streptophyta > Magnoliopsida > Sapindales > Anacardiaceae > Mangifera > Mangifera indica. Next base: position 194,334 of record NC_058145.1, on the reverse strand, counting down.
ATTTTATATATATATAATGTGTTTTATTTAAGTTATAATTTAATAGTTAAAATATAGTAACATGTCTAGTTATATGTTACTGTGATATGAGGCATCATCTATGTCTATATACCGCAATATATTCTATCTTATTTGAACTTGTAATTAAAATGAAATTAAATCTACATTATTAAATCATATATCAACATGGGAATCATAAGTACTAATGAACATTAGAATCTTAGTTTGATGTTTAATTCTTGTCTTGCTCCCAGTAAAACATTTCTCAATGTGGTCCCATTGTTACGTCACATACGATAAACCTTGTCTCTATCTTGTCCATATGTTTAATTGATTGATCAACTAATAAGCTACCAATTAAAAATAATAATTGAAGAGAGAGATGGAGTGGGAGTGGGAGTGGGACCCAAGATGATGTGGGCCGGCAGTTGGTCCCAATATAGCGAAGTAGTGGTAAAGGTACTGGAGGGCCGGCAGGCAGCTTGGTGGGGGGTCGGATGGGGCTCATGCAAGTGATGGCACTGCACACTAATAGTATGGGCGATCTTTCGAGCTAAGCTGCCTGCTTCTATTCCTTGATTAATGACGCTTGAGGCGTGGCTTCCAATGCTTTTGTTTGGAAGACAATTGAAGGCTCTGACGCCGCCACGGGCAATGTTTTGTATATACTATTTCGAATATTTAAATAATATATTGAATATCTTTTATCTTATAAAAAATTAAATATATATAATTTTATTATTATTATTATAAATAAAAATAATATTACAATTTTTGATTACACCATGATAAATTTAAAGGGTCATAATAATAAAATAAACTTTTAAGAGAGATAATTAATTATTTGAAGGCAAATAACATCTTATAAAAGATAATAAAAATTATATAAATATAAAAATTATATTTTAAATATTTAGATATTAGAAAGGTGAAATTAGAGTGATGAAGGTGTATATTTGATATACATATATGATAAGCTTTAAATTATAAATTTGTTAGATTAAAAAAGAGTTTTAAAATTACAAAATAAACAACCATTATATAAAATACTTTTTAATTCATTTTGAACTAACATAAACATTCTTATACTTTACTTTCTCTTATATAACAAATTAAAAATTCTTCACTTTTTAAGTTTCGATTTGAAAGATATATTTTTTTAAAGTTCTTTAAATAATTATATTCTTGTAAAAGACAAAAAAAATAGATAAAAGTTTCATCTTTCTCTTATATGTTTTACTCTTGCTTTGATTTTTGTTTTACTTACATGCATGAAATTCTTTGTTTTTTCTTCTTCATCTATTATTTTTTCAAGTTCGGTGTGACAAATGGAGAAATCATCACCTCTTCTCTCTGAAACCAACTCAACCGATGATGGATCAACTTTGAGTCTTGACCCGATCTCACAATTGTCTTCCCTGGATGACATGGTTGAACAAAGTTTGGGAGGTTTTGGATGCAGCCAGTTGATACAAGTTCTTCTTGTATCACTTCTATTAATCTTTGATGCTCAACAAACATTCCTTAGCGTCTACACAGATGCTGAGCCAACATGGCATTGCACAAATAGTTCCACCTGTAACTCAAGCTCCAATATCTGTAATCTCTCCAAGAGCTCATGGGCTTGGGATGGCCCTTCTCACAAGACAATCATATCAGCATGGAGCCTGGAATGTGCTTCTTCAATTCTCATTGGCTTGCCTTCTTCGTGCTTCTTAGTGGGTTGCCTGTTGGGTGGATTTGTTCTCTCTACACATGGTGACTCATCTCTTGGTCGTAAGAAACTGCTTCTCCTTTCATGTTTTGCTATGTCTATTACTGCTTTTACAACCATTTTCTCCACCGATATTTGGATATACTCAAGTTTCAGATTTGTGTGCGGGTGTTTTCGAGCTTCAATAGTCACAACAACTCTTGTTTTGTTAATGGAGAAGGTGGGAAAAAGATGGCGAGGCCAAGCAGGAATTATTGGATTTTTCAGTTTTTCTCTTGGAACATTGACGTTGCCAGCTCTTGCTTACATAAATAGAAATTCTTCTTGGAAAACCCTTTATGTTTGGACTTCAGTTCCGGGAATCTTGTACTGCATAGCAGTCTTTCCTTTTCTTAGTGAATCGCCAAGATGGCTTCTCATCCATGGATATAAGGCTGAAGCTTTGGCAGTACTAAGAAAACTTGCTTCATCATCATCGTCAGTTAATTTTGATAGCTTAAACCTGAGTTTGTCCAATATCCCACTTCAAGAAGAAGTACAGAAGTTCCATCTTTATTCATTCATGAAGGAGATGTTCAATAGAAAATGGGCTTTACGGAGGTTATTGTTGGCTATGGGTGCTGCTTTTGGCATAGGATTGGCTTACTATGGCCTGCTGTTAGGCGTTGGAAATTTAGATTCAAATATATATCTGAGTCTTACTTTCAATGCGTTGTTAGAAATACCTGCATATTTTCTATCCTTTTTTGTTATTGAAAAATGGAAAAGGACAAGTTCAATGCTAGCATTTTGTATAGTAAGTGGGATATGCAGCATAATTTGTGGCATAATTGGCAATGGACAGAAGGTCTTACAATTTGGTCCGGAGCTTGCTTCATTCTTTACCGTCTGTGTAGCTTTCAATGTGTTACTGATTTATGTCACTGAGCTGTTTCCCACGTCCGTAAGAAACTCTTCTGCATCAATGGTGAGACAGGCAGTCAGTTTTGGTGCTGCTTTTAGTCCAATGCTAATTTCAGCTGGGAGGCAAAATGGGTTGGTCTCGTTTGGAGCGTTTGGGTTATTTGTACTGTGTAGTGGTGGATTCCTGGCTTGCTTGCCTGAGACAAAAGGTGTGCCTCTTTGTGAAACCTTGGATGAACAAGAACGTTTAGATGGCAACTCTGTCCATGTAACCTGATCATTGAAGGGAGTGAAATCATATCTTAAATTTTAGTCAGCAGCCGTTGAATTTGTGACCAAGGGCTGCTGGAACTCAGCTTGTTCGAATTGTTAAACAAAAGAAGAAGGATCGCCAGCAAGGTGAGCTCCGATGTAGTGACGTTGGCCAAACGAGCAGGTTTGAGCCAAGCAAAACAACGATACAAGCTCGAGCAAGCTTGTCATGGACTTGTTTTCTTGCTCTGCATTATTTTCCCTGTAATCAAAGCATTCATTAGTTTTGTCAATATAAGTAAATGCTTGAAGAAAAACAGAGAGAAAAAAGTAAGAAATTGTAAAAATAGCAATTATATATATCTTTGAAAATTAAAAATCATTAGACAGAAGGTAGCTGTATTTGTATATATCTTTAGTTTTGTTAATGAATCTACTAAATGACTATTCATAAATGGACATGAAGCTGAGGCCCTGGCGGTAACTTGCATCAACATGCCTTTTGGAGAAGCACAGAAGTTTATTAAGTTGCAGTTAAAGAGAAAATGGGCTTTACAAAGGATATTGATGGCTATGGTTCCTGCAGTGCTGCTTTCGGCATAGAACTGGATTACCATAGGCTTTAGAAATCTGAAACTCATAAACCAATGGGCCTCAAAATATATTTAACTCCTCAGTTCAGCCCTTTTTAAGCCCAATCATTCTCTTTACGAATAATAGAATGAAGCTCCATAAGTTATAGATTTTCTTGAAAAACTAATATTAAATATTATATGCCCTCAATCATGTTCTTAAACATATATGCTACCAGTTTCCAGGACCCTTTCCTCGATAACATTCTTGAGATTGAAAAACTTAAAACTATATAAACTTTATACTGATTGAAATCTCATACCTTACATTTGAGATGAGATTACAATATTAAATTTTAATATCATAAAAAGACTTAATTAATAACATGTAAGTTTTATAAACAATGGAAAGGCCAAGAAAAGCTGACATAATAGTTAGTGTATAGGCATCGGTCAATGTTAATTTTGAATTTATTAGTCAATTAATTTCCACTATTTAGCATTAAAATAAGGATTAGTATGAAGTTAATTTTTGAAGTGTAAACTTGATTATCCTCTTCAATACTTCATTGACTGGCATCTCATAATTATCCTCAAATTAACTTGAATTTTTTAATCTTATTTTCTCTAACTAGCTCATATATATTTTCTTCTTCAAGCTTTAAATATATATATCACATCCATTACATCACTTGTAGATTATTTGCATCAAGAAATTGAAATTAATTCAGCTTAATTAAGATGATTAAGAGAGCAAGAAGCTTTAATGGCATATTTAGTCTTTTTGCTTGAGAAACTGTCTGATCTATTGTACAAGAAAACATTCAATTGGATAATTTAGAGGCTATAATAAATAATACATACGAGTCTCTTAATGAAAATTTGATAGCTCTTCAATATAGAATTTAGTTAATATGAGCGTAAATTACAAGTGAGGAATCAATGGGAACATCGCCTTCATGAAGAAGTCCATCATGTGTATAACATCAATGGGCAGTCTGATGATGTGAGAGATAAACGATCACCATGGACAATAATAGGATTGTAATTAATATTTAATTATAGTGTTAAGAGAGAATTAGAGGAGATAATTAACAGAAGATTAGGAATTGGTCCACTCTACCTATTACCCTAAAATGGGTTTATCAAGAATATATATATAATTAAAACATAGATACGATAAACAAGTAACCGTATGAATTGAATGATTGGTACATCTATCGCATGTCTTCGATTGCCAAGGCAACTATTAATAGCTTCTTCAACACAGGTAATTAGCAAGTAGATATAAATTAATTAATTAATTAATTAATTATTAAAACTAAGCTGTTGATGCATAGAAATGACTTTGATAATATTGAATCATTTATAAACCAAAGTTAAATTTATGTTAAAATATTGAATCGTAAACTTGGAATCATGAATGGTTTGTTGAAAAAGCTTCTCCTTTATTTGTTTATTTGTCAATTCCTTTTGGGCAACAAATTTCTTTGCCCTAATGAATGGAGAATCCCTTGGAAGCTTGCGATGTAAATCATGGCTATTAAGACAGTTAAATCATTATTAATGTGTTTTAATCATAGAGATTAAATAATTAACCTGTCGTAAATTTAAATATTGGTGCATTGTTATTGCCTTTGTTTTACAATGAAAGCTTCAAGTTTTTGTGAGCTTAATTATTCTTTTCCTTGGAAATTCAATTCAGCATTCATAAATATGTAACATATAGAGAGAGAGAGAGAGAAAGAGGGATTTGGCATAAGGAAACAATCTAACATATTGAATTACACACATGAATCGAAGAGATCAAATAGTTTAAGGGTGATTAGGAAGAAATTAATTAATATTGACTTTCCTTAAATCATAATCACCACCCTTCCCTGTATTCTAATTGAAAATGCTAATGCAGTCATTTGCTCTACATACTATAAACATCTTATTTTTCTCCATTTTCGTCACTCTACTTTATTATTAAATTAAAAGTAAATTATTATTTTTTTAACCCAATATTTGGGACACCACCTTTTCCTACTACCAAATTCATAAATTACAAATATCTATCCACAACATACTTTTTTTTTTTTTTTAAATTTACAACAACACAGAAAACCAAATCATATCTTTTTAAATTTAACAAGAATCACACCTAAAAATGTGTGATCTAATTTGGAATTGCATCTTTTCAATGCGATTTTTTAACACAATTATAAGTGAATTGCATTTCTTTGATATGATTTTAGTGATTACGAGTGTTGAGTCGTACCTTAACTATTGTAATCTAACTAATTGATATCTTTTTAGTATAATTTGAATGTCAAGTTTAATCAAATTATCAATGATCGTAATTAAGAGTAATATGATAATTTTAAAAAAAAGTAAAATAATTATGAATAATATAATTATTTATTTTTTGATACTGTGTAAAGAATTTCTATAGAATTTACAATAATTGAGAGTTGGTTTTGCTAAATTTTGGGCGAGAGATACTAATTTACGACTCAACAACCATGACATTGATTATTGACAACTCAAAACTCGTGTTATTGTAATTAGTTGATACTTGATATTCCTCTAGAATCTCAACATGTTTAATAAATTTAAGGGATAACTTCGTTATATATTTTAATTCCCTTGATAACTTGATGTAACTTTACTGGTTTTCATCAAAACAAAATCTACGATGTTTGTAATATTGATGTATAAAATTAATGTCCACCAAAGCACTCAATGAGACCTTGGGGTCCTCCTCACTATGAGTGAACCTGAAGTTATATTTCCAGCACATTTCTGAAATGGAATATATAGCCTTCTGTCACCAATTCATATGGGTCCTCCATGAATTTTCTTGTTCCTTTGGTGCCTAAAAATTTTTATGTTATCGGATCTTTTTACAAGTTTAAATTTGTACTATTAATTGAACTATAGCTTGTTTTTGTGTTTGAAAAATAATAGTTCAAAATCCACATATAATTAGACACAAATTTGATCAGACTAAACTTAAATAAAATTTTGGTATAAAATCAATGAGTTGAAATTAAAATTTGGTTTATTTATGAAAATAATTTAATCTTTTAACTCACGAGACTTATTTGATCCAAGTTTAAATTTAAATTTGAATAGTTTAAATGGAATTGAATCTTACAAATAACATCACCTTGTTGGTATATATATATAATCAAGTGAAGTACATAAGAAAAATAAGACAGGCTGGTTTTAGGTAACCCCTCTCTCACTCAAATTTGACAAAACTTTTTTCATTTATTTGAAATTATAATATATTTGTGGAGTGGGACCTTTGAGTCACCGTAAGAGGATTCTTGCTTCTAATGATAAATGGTTTTGACAGATTGCCCAAAATTACTAATAAACAAAACATCTAATCACACTGCAATTGGCTATCATCATGTTAAATGTGTTGCCACATGGCCTGTATTTCTCAAATTTCCATGCATTTTTCAGTCACCTGACTCTCCTCTTTCATTTCTTGATGCTTTAATTCGATACCCTTTTAACATTTCACTTCATATATTTATTTGAATGATTACACACCTCATTAGGTATAGCTAGAGCTTTCAGTGATTAAAATAGTGAAAGCAGTCAGTTTGAAGAATGATGTAAAGTTACATATATAGTTTGTTTTACATTGATAAGCTGAGTTTGGGTATATTGTTGGAGATTAGAGAGAGGAGGAGGAGGCAGCAGTGAAATTAAACTAGTGAGAATATGGGTCACAGGTGCTGCAGTAAACAGAAAGTCAAGAAGGGATTGTGGTCTCCTGAAGAAGACGAGAAGCTCCTTAAACACATCACTACTCATGGCCATGGCAGCTGGAGTTCTGTTCCAAAACTGGCTGGTATGATATATAATAAACTTCTCTCTCTCTCTTTTCTCCTGAAATTATTATATATTGATGAATTTGCAGGTTTGCAAAGGTGTGGAAAGAGTTGCAGGTTGAGATGGATAAACTATCTGAGACCAGACCTGAGGAGAGGCTCCTTTACTGGGGAAGAAGAACAGATAATCATTGACTGCCACAGAATTTTAGGCAACAGGTAAACCCAATTCAAATTTTTACCAATAAAAAAGACTGTTTATATAATTTCAATTATGAATTAGGTTATTGTTTACTATTGCATGCTTTTGACAGATGGGCTCAGATTGCTAAGCATTTGCCAGGAAGAACTGACAATGAAGTCAAGAATTACTGGAATTCTTGCATTAAGAAGAAGTTGATCTCACAAGGTTTAGACCCAAAGACTCACAATTTGATCCCTTCTCATCAAAGAGCTTCTAAAAAGCTTACATGCAACATCTCACAAGCCTTCTTCGATCAAGCCATTCCTGTTTTCACTATGAATAATGGACAAATGACACCAATTAATAATAATAAACACATGGAGAGTCCACCTCCAGTTCTCACATTACCTTCACCTTCACCTCCTCTTCAAAATGCTCACCAATATTCTCCATTAATGGCCTCAACAATTTTACCAACACCGACCTCTCAATATCAAATGCAAAACCCTAATTTTTGGACAGCAAATTGTGGTCAAAATTCCCACGACTCCGTTACTACTACTACTACTACTACTTTCCCTAGTGTCTCCTCCATTGAGAGTCGACCCATTTCTTCTTCCTCAACTTCTTCAGTGAACCCATCAGGGTTTGGTCTCCTAGAGGAGAGTTATTCCATTTGGGGCACCGATACAATGGTTGAACCCTATAGAGTATCAAGCCTGGAAGGACTGAAACTTCAAGAACAAGAAGTTAAAGAGAAGGAGAAAAGCAACTATAAAATCTATGAAGTAAATAAGGGTGTTCATCAGGATATGGATTGTTCATTTGACACCTCTAGTTTTGACCTTGAGTTTGTGGAATCCACACTCATGGCTGGTGCAATGTGTCGTGATCTAAGCTCAATCTCCATTGATGATTATGTATGGAACTTTTAATATAGTAATTTGTATGCAACTAAAATAACTATTAGTATATTTTTAATTGCTCAGGTTGTAATTTTTAATTTTGCTTCTGTGTGAACTTTGATTACTTATTTACATCTGAAAAATTTTCTTGCCAAAAAGATGATTTGGAAAGTGTTAGAATTGAAAGCTAATAAAAGGAAATTCTGGTGGTTGCTTTGTGACGGGTTAAATTGAGATGTATTGAAGGGGGACTCCAATTCCTCCGTATAACTAAATCAATTGACCATATTCATTGTTTAATACATACACATTAAGACTCAAGTTAACCATACATTAATTTAATTATCCAACATATTAAAATAATATCAACAATAATACTTCAAACACGATTACAAATTTTGACATGTTATTATATGATTAAATTATTTTTAATTATAGTTAAAATAATGTTTAATTATATAATGATATGTCAATATTTATACTTATTTATATTCGTTATAATTTTACTATTTTTAAGTCTTATAAACTAAAATATGTCTTAATAGTTTAAAAACTCATAAATCATTTAAATAATATTATGTTATTACCCTTTATTGATGGGAAAGCCATACATTCCGACCGTTTTTTTATGTGTTTTATTAACATAAAATTTGTTATATTGCATATAGCGTTACTTAAATAAGAAAGAGTGTAAAAAATAAATATATATTGACCCATTTAACACGGTTAAAATATGGATATAGTCTAAAAAATGAGTTGAAATTAATGTTGATACACATTATACGTTAACATGAAAACCGAATTTATCATAAACATGATATCAAAATCATTTACAAATTTTAAATTATCATAGACATGTATAGATTATGAATAAAATTCAGAAAATAGATTTTCTTTGATTTTAAAATTAAGAATGATGCATAAGTAATAAGAAATTATCTTAGGAAGAAAGAGATAGAGTCAAATGTTTTATTGACCCATCTAATACGGTTACTTTGAAGACATGGTCCAAACTAATTTAGACATTTTGAGAGATATTGACACATAAATATTATAAGCTAATACAAAGACAAATTAAGACTATTTTATAAATTTTAAAATATAACCCATTGAGTAATAGAGAATAACTATATCATTTAGATAAAACAGGTATAAATTCTAAATATAACTTTTATACGTCATATTTGTATTTATTATTATTAATATATAAAATATTATAATTTTTTTATTTAAAAAAAACAGGAGTCTGAAAGAACTTGCTGTTAAACCCAATAGCTTTGTCGCTTGGTAATGGGCTGGCCTAGTGAAGGCCTGAATTGTCTAAAGTGAAAACTCCGTTTCCCATTTTGGATGGTGCTTTCTTCAGCCGTAGTAGGTCCAGAACCTGCAGCGTGACATTTATAAATGTATTACAATCAAATTATGTATATTTATTTTGAGTATATAAATATATATTTATTTATATATTATTATGTGATTAAGTAATTTTAAATTAAAATAAAATAATATTTAATTATATGATGACACATATAAGTGTGTACACAATTATATATTCAAAATAACATCCAATTATGCTAACTCCTAACTCCTAACCCTCCAAATCATTATCACAAAACCACAATTATTCTCCTAATTTGTTCAAAAATAGATTTTATCAATATTATATGTATCTAATTTTGAATATTTACATTATGTGTTATTATATGATTGATTTTTATTTTATTTTTAATTTAAAATTATTTAATTATATGGTAATACATTATATTAATTATTAGTTTTATTGATAAACTAACATGTCATGATGCTTTTTATATAATTGTATGCCTTTACGGGGACTAGTTAGTTTTTGGTGATGGTAATTTAACTAGTTATTATGTTTGCAATCATATAAATTGCCTTTTTTTCTTTTTAGTTACAGAAATTTTAATACCAATAATAAATATAAGAAAATACAAAGATGGTATACTTTTCATTGCTTTTTCAAGACTGACCCAGCAATTACACAAACATTATAATAAAAAATAACAATGAAATTAAAAAAAAAGAAAAAAGAAAAATGGTGTACCTTTGCCCCATGGGTCTGTGATCATATAAGTTGTAGTACAATTTCAATTCTCTTGACGCAAAAAGCAAATATTGGTAAACATACTTACCTTGTGGTTAGCAAAAATAATCCCCCATTTTAGGTTATTAATGCCCAACACCATATTGATTCTAACCTTAAATTTGTTTCGTCAATATATTCTAAGTATAAATTTAAGTAGCATACATATATGTTTATGTATGAGACATTAAGAAAAACAAGTATAAAAGCTATATCATTTAATTTGTTAGTAATGTGATGATTATTCATTCTTGCATGGGGAGGGCCATGGAATTGTCTTGAGAAGCACACAAATAGAAAATCTCTTCCAGTGTCCCATTCATGTAATCCCTACAATATTTATCGTGTATCAAGCTCTCTTCCAAATTCTCAAGCTTTGATGGCTTTGTCTCCGCTATGTTTATTTGTGGGAAGTCTTCTACTTCTAATGGTGGGTAAGGGCACGGATATTGAAGGTCTTCTGCATACATATTCGGCATTTGCATTTCCTGCATTCACAAAAAGAAATTTTGGCAGATTATTTTGACTGGGAAATGGAAAAGAAATGTGTCATTGGAGATAGTGACATTGAAGAGCTAGCTAGAGAGTGCGGAAAATGGAAAAGAAAAGAGAGTTTGAGTCAGTCAAAAGCAGTTATGGAAGATGGTGAAGAAAGACAAATATTTGAGCCGGTCTAAGAGATTTTTAGAAGCTATGGGAAGCTAGCTTTATATAGGTAAAAAACACCTTCACCGGTAACTTTTGTTGCTTTAAGATCAAAAGAAAATTCAAAGGGCTTGTATTGGGGGCCATTTCCAACACATGGGCATCAGCCAATCGATTTGTATTTTCTTTTGTGTGTGAATGCAATGAGGGTGATCGATGGTGTTTAAAGGAAGAAGGATTTAACTGTTGTTAAAATTTTGAGCGTCAAGGTCAAGCGCCCCTTGTTGATAAAGCAACGACAAAGCAAAATTTGCTGGAAATGTAGCCTTGGTAAAGGAGATAATAAAGACATAAATTACTGCGATATAAAAATGTTGAGGCCCCATTTTGAAGAAATGAAGTGACCTAATGCTGACTATCTCACCAATGGCTTTGAAAAAACCATCTTACGTCATGTTCAATTAACATAAGGGGTAGATTCCAATCGGACCAATTGAGACTTAAGTTTATGTTATTTGAATAAAGTAAACTTGAGTTATGTTCCACCTTCAATCGATACTATTTACCTTATCACAACATTGTTATTTTTGTAATATTACTTATTAACTCAAATAAGCTCAAAATCAAATTGAACACGATAGATTCAAACCTCTTCTGTAATCCACCCCTAACTAACATTTATGAATTTAAATAGAAATAAGCATGAGTTTGGATATACCTGAATTAGATTGGAAGAGAAGTCGACGCCAAGTGAATACATATTAGCTGCACTGTTGGCTTCGTCAGAGACAAATGGAGCTTGTAACTCATCAGTTGTGCCGACAGTTTCAGTGGGAGTTCCTCTAGTGAAATCTGAAGAAGAAGTATCAGATGGCAATTTATTATTAGAGTAATTGAAATTCTCATCTTCGGCTTCTCTTCCGTGGGAACTTTCAATCCCACTTGTGTCATCTCCTAACATTAGCTCATCAGAGACCCCAGCCATTGTTTCCTTCTGCAATTCATTATTATTTCCTTGTTCTGTTGTTTTAGAAACTTGTATTGATTTCTTGAACACGCGACATAATGCATAAGAATCCTGTAGCAAAACAAGATTACTCTGATTAAGTGTGCACAATCACTCACAGATTGATGAGGCAAAAGAGTATCATACAAAGATCTAAAAGCAAGGTAAGAAAGATGGAAAAACAAAAAGAAACAAGAAACTGAATCAGAAAAAGAAGAAAAAATGAGAGTAAGTACACACTAAAGTCAAGAACAAAGAGTCTTTCATTATAATGGTGACAAGCTATTTCTCTTCTTTAGTAAAGAGAAAGATT